>NW_026067927.1:10395748-10515167 GCF_014885135.2 Alexandromys fortis
ATATATACCCAAATAGACAGACAACCTCTTCCAGAAACCCCATATCTACCTGCATCACTGAGAGAGCCAATAGCCTAGAGCCAGATGGCACAAATGACCTCACGGTGATTTTTTTTTTCTTATAGCTTTCTAAGTACAGTCTTGGAGTTGAATGAATCACCTCACCAGGGACTGCTCTGCCCCTTCTGCTGCGGTCTTATTCTTTCTATCTCTCTGGGCAAGCCCACAACCTCTTTCCTCTTCCTTTCAGCCTTCCCCAGGATCTTTGAGCTCCTCTCCATCATAGGCTCTTAGCACATTTGGCTTCTCAGCCTTCCACCTGTGCTAGGTCACCCCTAATATTCTTAGGTTTCCTAGCAGAGCTCCCTCCTTTTATTTGGGAAGGGCTCCTTGGCTACACATATTCCCAGAATTCTGTCCATCATCTATGGACATTTATTTAAGTGTAGACCGGTTTGCACTATTGTTTCATTAGAATCTGAGAAATCCATTCCCCCTGCAAACATTATGAACACAGACTGTCTCCACGGGGCAGACGAAGCAGCTCACCAGATAAGGGTGCTTGCCACCCAACCTGAAGACCTGGGTTCCATTCTTAGAATCCACATGGTAGAAAGACAGAAATATTCCCACAGTTTGTCTTCTAACTTTCAGACACATACTGTAGTACATACATACACTCTCCCATCCACCCGTCCATCTAGACAAACGCACCTACACACACACACACAGAAACACATACACTCATATAAATAAACAAATGAATAGATGTAAAATAAAAGAAAAATAGTTTAAAGGCTGCTTCCATTGCATTCCCAGAACCTAAAAATAGTGTAAAGCAAACAGCTAGTGGGTGAGCAAATGAATGCTTGAATGTAAACCTGACCATGTGAGTACACGAGAGAACAAGCAATGACTCTGTACAGTAGTCAGGAACAAGGGGGAGCTTGTCCCCACGGAGTAGCTGTCAATGTTATAGGACATTTTTCTTTGGCACAAATAGGGCACCTGGCAGCACGATTGGAATCCAGGCGTTGGAAACCATAGTATTGTGATGATGATGATAATGATGATGATGATGATGATAATAATAATAATAATGGTTGTTGATGGAGACTGCTCATTTGTTTCCCGGCTGCTCTGACCCAAATAATAACACAGAAACTATATTAATTACAACACTGTTTGGCTAATAGCTTATGCATTTTTCTAGCTAACTCTTATATCTTAAATTAACCCATTTCTATTCATCTGTGAATCACCATGAGGCTGTGGTCTACCGGTAAGGTTCTAGCTGGTGACTGGCAGCTGTCTCTTTCAGCAGCTACATGGCATTTCCCTAACTGCACCTACTTTCTCTCTATATCTCTGATTGGATTTCCCACCTAGCTTTACTCTACTAAGCCATTTGCCAAAACAGCTTCTTTAATAATCAATGGTAACAAAACATATTCATAGCATTCAGAGGGGAATCCCACATCTAATAGTCTTACAGTGCATAGGATGATTATACGATCATACCTGTCCTGAGCAGTCTTTGAAGCCCGGTGGAACAGTTTCCTGTGGAGCTCTTTGGAGGGCTGCATCAGAAGGCCCTGGTTTTGGTCATATGATTATTACAGTGTTGGCAGGGTTTTCCTGGAAACTCTGCAGGGGAATCTGTGCCATGTCTCTCTCATAGGCTTCTTCATGGTGGCCTTCTTGGCACTCACCATCTCGCTCCAGTCCCTGCCTCTGTCTCCCCAGTCTCTATGTGTTTCCTCTTTTTTTTTTTTTTCCCGGACATCCATCACTGAATTCAGGACCCATCCTAATGATCCCATCTTAACTGATGACATCTAAAAGACATTTTCCCTGACCATGGTAAAATTTTATATATATTCCAATTAGAGGTAGAACACAGTTTTATTTTTCTTTGTTCCATTTTTTAATTGATTTTTATTGAGCTCTGCATTTTTCTCTGCTCCCCTCCCTGACCTTTCTCTCTTCTTCAACCCTCCCTCAAGGTCCCCATGCTCCCAATTTACTCAGAAAATCTTGTCTTCTTCTATTTCCCATGTAGATTAGATCTATTCATGTCTCTCTTAGGATCCTCATTGTTGTCTAAATTCTCTGTGATTGTGATTTGAGGACTTGTTTTCTTTGTTTTATGTTTAAAAGCCACTTATGAGTGAATACATGTGATAATTGTCTTTCTGTGTCTGGGATACCTCACTCAAAATGATGTTTTCTAGCTCCATCCATTTTCAGGAAAAATTCAAGATGTCATTTTTTTTCTGCTGCATAGTACTCCAGTGTGTAAATGTACCACATATTTCTTATTCATTCTTCTGTCAAAGAGCATTTAGGTTGTTTCCAGGTTCTGGATATGACAAACAATGCTGCTATGAACATAGTTGAACACATGCCCTTGTGGTACAATTGAGCATCCTTTGGATATATACCAAAGAGTGGTATTACTGAGTCTTGAGAAAGGTTGTTTCCAATTTTCTGAGAAATCACCACACTGAGAGAACACATTTTTTTTTAAAGACATAGATCAATATTCCTACCCTTGCCCCAACCAAGAAAAATCAGGAAACAAACCTCTCCTTTATCCTCTCATCATATGGACTCCATGTTCTGTGCCTCAGCCTGGCTGGCTCCTTAGCTTGCCCTATGCCCCGCGTGCTTACCCAAGCACTCAGTTGCCTGCGTCTCCTGAAGCCTCTGAGAAAGAGACCCTCTCCTCTACCTCAGGAGTCTTTTATCACATGAATAACTACTGATTTAAACCACCAGCTGGGTGTCTCTCCCAGCAACCATTGGCAAATCAGTCAGAAGAAAAAAATGCAGTTTCCTGGACTTTCAGAGCTGATTCAGAAGGCCATCTCCCATTCTTGGATGAGATCTCCATCCTCTTGCCAAGGTTCAGGTTCCCCAGTTTGCTTCTGTAATAGGAACCCCAGTCTGTGCTCTCAGAATGCTAGAGACTTCCCTCTGCACTGAACCTTCCTTTCTGTTCCCTTTTTGTTTACTTACACTCCTCTTTTCCTGGCTATGAGGTCTGAATACAACGTTTATTTCATCTCTGTGTCCCCAACTCCAGAACCTGCCCCAGGCCTCAGCATACATGACCAATTTATGTTACTTGAACCAATGAATGCTTTCACAAGCTTCACAGTCTGGTTTAGAGTCTTCGCTTTTGTTTATACTGGCGTTTCTCAGGTAACATTTCAATAAATATAATACAGCACAGTGGTTCTATTAGAAGTGATGAGAAAGTGCATCAAATTTCTCAAGACGAAAGGAAAGCAAAAAAGCTTCCATAGATGCATTAGTTCACAAAACTGGTGTAACTAACAGTCCTCACGCTTCTACACGGTGGGTTGTTAGAGACTTCAGCATTCTAACTTACTTCAAGAACATCTAGAAAGTTAGACATGCAAAACATTTTCAGAAAAAACTCATTTATTTACCTTTATTGGTTTTTATTTATCTATTTTTTTTTTCGTGGTACAGGGATCAAACCCAAGAAATAAGGTGGTTTTTTTTTTAATTTTATGTTTGTTTGTTTTTAATCTTCAAGAATACTAGCCATGGGGTAGAGTCAGAATGCCCTAATGTATACCATGGAGGCTCTTCCAGGTTCAGAGAAGTAGGGAGTCCCCTCTGCAGTGGGGAGGCCATTGCTGATCAGCTGAGGTGCTTTTCAGTCTGGGCCCAGGCTTTCCCCATGCACCTGCAATAACTGCACCTGCAACGTGTTTCCTTCCGGTGTTCTGGGATAGCTTGCTCTCCTCCCTCTCCTCTGAGTTTGTGTCTCCCTTGCTCCCTGTCCTGAGTTGCAAATGAAAGTGGATGGCCTAGAGCTCCGTGCACCTCATTAACCTCTGCATTATCTCCAGGAAATTATACCAATTATCACACCGGGGCTCTGAATTGAAAAGCTACCATGTCTGTGCCGACGGTGATGGATGCTAGCAATTTAAGGAGAGGAGGGGTAGTTCCTTGGGTGATGAAAGAATCATTTGTTTGGCCGCGAGAGAGGCTCTTTCATGGCAGACACAATGCGCAGCTCTCTGCTGGGGAGGCTTTCCTGGCATTATTTTTGTAACAGCTATATTTTGCAGTGAGATTTTAAAAACATAGCATGTCCTGATTAATCATATTTTCTTATTGTCTTCATACAAAAAATATACAGAAAAACAAAACCTAAGCATTAAAATGACTCAGAATCCCCTTACCTGGTGACTTCTGTTAACCTTGAAAGCCAATCAAAATGAAAGCAACACAGAACAGGTGTGACCACTCAGAACTTAGTAACCAAAGTAAAGCAAATGTCTTCCACATCCCCTTCCAAGCGCCTTCCCTAACATCTAACAGGCTGCTGTGGTTTCTTCAGAGACAGTGCAAGTGGAATGGCTAAAAGCATGGGTCCTCAGGTTTGGGGTTGCATTTACTGACTCACAGGCTGCAGAGACCCACCCTGAGATTTTGTGGCTCATAAAGTAATCAGTGATGTGCATACTTTAATATCTCGGTAATGCTAGAACCCTAGATTTGCTGCTGTGAAACTGGACTTTGAAAAAGTCAGTCTTTTACTCTTTCTTTGCCTAGTTTTTCCCCTTCTGTGAAATGGATCTAATTACTATAATTTAATATCATTCAATAAATTAAAACATTTAAAAGGCATCGAATATTAATAACCTAGGATTTTGCTGCTATCATGACTATCTCAGCCTGAAAATGTATCTATTATCTATAATTTTCATTATTAACTTAAGGGATATATGATTTTTTTCAGATACACTTTTTTTCAGAATGTGATTCGTTATAATTATGTTTCTTCACTTTCATATTTTTCAATATAGATATAGGCAGTCTTTATGAATTCTACTTAACATGAAACTGTTATTTGCATACTGGAGGAGATACTGGTTCTCTGAAGGGACCGACCACTCCAGGCTGTTTTCCATCACAGGCACTAGATAATTTGAGCAGCTGAGTGAGAGATAACCTTCTCTGACTAGATATTTGTGAGCCAGATCATAGCCGGAAAATTAAAATGTATCTGCACGTTGTGGGGGAGGCTGCATGCGTTCCCACACCCTTGTCCATCAAAAATCCGGATGGGACTAAAGGTAGGTGATATTTGTTTCTCTCTGAACTGTGTAGTGGCAGACTTGTTAGCTTCATTGGAGTAAAAGCTACTTAGGAGATTCATAAATCATACTTCTGCATAGGCCTGTGATATTACTAAAGAGCATTAACTAAGGGAGGAGGGTCCCATCATCACATTGAGTGGAACTGTCCTATAAGGAGGTGACCTGGGAAGAACAAAAGGGAATGAAACCTGCTAGTTCAGTAATTCATTCATATTCTCTCTCTCTCTCTCTCTCTCTCTCTCTCTCTCTCTCTCTCTCTCTCTCTCTAGGCGCGGGGGAGGGGGGGAGTATGTGTGTGTTCTCCTTTTCTGATGCCATGATATAAGCCTCCCTCCCAACCACAATGGTCAGGAACCTCTGAAGCTGAGCACAATCAATCTTTCTTCCCATCAGTTTTTCTAGGGTATTTATTGCAGCAACAGAGTTTGGCCCAGGCTTCGTTACCTACGTTTTCAAAGGCCGATGACCGGACAGAAATCTCAACGTCCAAATCAGAAGCAGAAGGAGAGAGAGCACGAGCAAGGAACTCAGGACCGCGAGGGGTGCACCCACATACTGAGACAATGGGGATGTTCTGTTGGGAACTCACCAAGGCCAGCTGGCCTGGGTCTGAAAAAGCTTGGGATAAAACCCGACTCGCTGAACATAGCGGACAATGAGGACTACTGATAACTCAAGAACAATGGCAATAAAAAAAAAGAAAAGAAAAGAACAATGGCAATGGGTTTTTGATCCTATTGCATGTACTGGCTTTGTGGGAGCCTAGGCAGTTTGTATGCTCACCTTACTAGACCTGGATGGAGGTGGGTGGTCCTTGGACTTCCCACAGGGCAGAGAACCATGATTGCTCTTAAGGCTGAAGAGGGAGGGGGACTTGATTGGGGGAAGAGGAGGGAAATGGGAGGTGGTGGCGGGGAGGAGGCAGAAATCTTAAATAAATAAATAAATAAATAAATAAATAAATAAATAAACAAATAAATAAAAATTTTAAAAAAGCCGATGAGCCTACATGCAAGCGATGCGCACGTGCGCTGGATCGCGGTGCAGCTGACCATGAGCTCTCCATTGAGATGAGGATCAAGTTGAAGGCTGGCATTCATTACTCCAAGAACCTGGTCCTGCAGCGTGAAAGCCCCGAGAGAGCAGGTGCACGGCAGCACCGTCTGAGATGCTCAGTAGCACACTAACACATGGAGATAAAAAAAAAACTGGGCAAAAGCAGAGTCAGGAAGTCAGCACTCAAGAAATGCTTCCAGAGGAAGCTAAAAGTTTAGGTTCATGAACAGCAAACAAAAGCTGCATCCTCCCTTCAAGCTCCAGGTCTATGAAGAGAGAATTATCACCGCCACTATGTTCTACAGAGATTCTGCTCTTGGGTAGACGACTAGTGTACAGTGTTTTAGTTACCTCTGCCTGCCAAGCAAGTCTGCTGTGGCCCAGTCACCTGAAACAATGAGAATAAGCAAAGCCCACTTAATTGTAATGCTTGGATCTTACAAGCTTGTTTTTCAAATAGTACAGAACCAGTTGGAAATGAATCAGCACTATAGGGTAAGTTTGCCACTGGCTATTTCAAGGGATCAAGTACATTCTAAGACAGGCATCAATTTAAATATGAAAAAATTAAATATTCCCAAGGGATGATGCATCAGCAAAGTGATGGCTCACTGCTATATTCTGCAAATGGTTTCAGACAAAGTCAGACTGAAAGTGCACATATGGTGTGAGAAGTCCCTTGGTATATGTGTTGCTTTTATTGGTCAATGAATAAAGAAACTGCTATGAGCCTATAGCGGGACAGAACAGAGCTAGGTGGGGAAAAATACCTGAATGCTGGGAGAAAGGAGGCAGAGTCAGAGAGATGCCATGGAGCCGCCAGAGCGCAAAGATGCAAGCTGCCCACTGGAACCTTGCCAGCAAGCCACAAGCCTTATGGTAAAATATAAAATAGTGGAAATGGGTTAATACTAGATGTAAAAGCTAGCTAGCAACACACTTAAGTGATTGACCAAGCAATGATTTCAATAATATAGTTTCTAAGTGGTTATTTCGGGTCTGGGCAGCTGAGAACAAGCAAGCAGCCTCCCTCTCACTACTACTGCTACTGCTACTGCTACTACTACTGCTACTACTACTGCTACTACTACTACCACCACACACACACACACACACACACACACACACACACACACACACACACCAAGTTAGACTGCAAATCATCAAAAGTCAACATGTCCTCCACAGAGATCTGAGAAAGAGCATCTTTAAGACACTTTGATGAATCTGATATATGATCAGTCTTCTAATTGGTGTTGAGATTTTTGATTCATGGTCCTTGATCACTTCTTCAGATTTACTTCCTGTTATACCATCCATCCATTATCAATGTTATAACCTATGTTTATATTTAATATGTGTTTATATTTAAATTAACACATATGTAAGAGTGGTGAGATAGCTCTGCAGCCCAAAGCACTAGATGCTCTCCCAGAGAAACCAGGTTTGATTCCAGCACCCACATGGTGTCTCACAACTACCTGTAACTCCAGTTCCATGGGATTCTGTGCCCTATGATGACCTCGAAAGACACCAGACACTCACTGGGTACCCAGACACACAATGCAGGCAAAACATCTATACACATAAAATAAAATGATTAATATTTGAGAGAGAGGGGCAGGGGGGTACTTGAATTCCAGAGTGACTATTTTGTACACAACCAAGGAAATCCAGTTCACCACTCTGAGCCCTAATTTCTTTCACCATTATAAGTGAGAACATTGGAAGAATTCAACTTAATCATTTACAGAAAAGTGCAGTTCGGAGCCCCAGTCACGGGTCTTTTAATGTCACTGGAACTACCATGGTGTGTGGATATTCTTCATTCCCCCTTTAGGTTGGACAGCTTATAAGCTCATCGCTTAACTATGAGTTTCATTGATGACCTGACATGTGTGCTAATGGGAGTCGAGCAGGAAAAATAAAGTGGGAGAATTAGTAACGACTTTTAAAAATGATTTAGGCTACACCTAATTTGAGCTGGCTTAGGGAAGAATGTGGCTGTTCTATCAGGAGTGGGGATGCTTCCTTAAATAATGGGATGACAATTGCAGTGGAGCCTAGGGAAGGGCCTGGAAACCAGGGCTAAAGACATAAATAAGCCTCATGATTGACTGCTTCTGTTGTCCAGCCTCTTCCCGTCTCTGCACATGATTCATGGCTTCTTCTGCGCCCCATAGCAGCATCTCTCTGCTCCTAATGCCCGTGGTGAAATAGATGGCCCCGCCCACCAGCAGCCCCACCACCATTGTCTAGAGAATAAAGTCTGGTTCTCACAGTCAGCGTCTACCCGGGCTCTAACCAGCTACCACTGGTGAGCAGAATCGTAGAGGACCAAATAGTCTTTAGAGGCTCTTGCATATCATCAAGGTAAATTCAGTAGGAGAAGTTTAGGTTATTAGAACGAATTGATCCCTGAGAAAGATGGGGAAAGAAAAGGTATTTCTGAAGTGGTGGGGTAAATGTTGCTTGGTTCCTACTCTCAGTGGGGCCCTGCTGGCGGCTCAGAGGTGAATCCCTCACTTTGGAAAAGTAACAACTTATCTATTTTTATATGAGAAAGTTGACTGAATCAATGTTTCTCAACCTTGGCTTATTATTTGATTGACATGGGAAGCTTTTGGAAATGCTCAATATTCAGACAACACCTTCAGATCAAATGAATCTAAAGCTCTAGCTATGGAATCCTAGTATTGGTATTTTTAAAGCTCTTTAGATTGTCTCAGTCTCCAACTAAGGGTTACAAGCCTTGCCCATGACTGATGATTCTCAAATGATTCGCCTGCACCTAGTTCAAATGAGGGCTATAACTGAATAGGTTCAAGGTGGGGCATGGGATTCACCCTGGTAAGGAGCTCCTGGGAAGCAGCACTGCTCCCTCGTAAATTACACTTCACCCATCCAAACACAGCATCGTGTCTCAGTCAGGAAACAAACTATTTAACCAAAAATAGTTTCCCATTACCAAAATTTCCACCAAATCCCCCAGCACCAAAGCTCCAGGAAGGAGTTAATGTGCCCCACATGGTCTGAGAGAAGCTGCTGAAGACATTCTGTGCACACCACTTCTTGGAGATGTGTGTGTGGAAATCAAACAGCAAATTCTAAAACTAAACCATTAAGTTTTGTTCTGTTTCATTATTGTTTGAAGGAAGAATCTTTTCTGAAAAGGCAGCTGGCATCTAACAGGAGAAAAGCAAGCTCAAGTGAGGGACACAGGCATCCTGACACGGAAAGACGAAGTGCTTGAAGATCTTTAACAGTTTACTTTGAAAGTCTAACATAATTAAATCATTTCCCCCTTCCCATTCCTCCCTCCAATGTCTCCCATGCTCTCTCTCAAATCTATGCCCCTTTCCTTTAATTGTTATTACATTGATACAGATATTTCTAAATATATAAATGCAACCTGTTTTGTCTCTATAACATTTCCTGTATTATATAATTCAAAAAAAAAAACTTCTCTTTTTCAACAGGCAGAGACCATTACCAAAAAGCACAACTGTCCAAAACGCAGGTTATGAGACAGTATGATGCAGAGCCCCAGGCAATAAACATACCTAACACAATCCCTGAACTTAAAGCGTGGGGGTCATTTCGGAAAGGAGGGTGGAAAGAATGCAAGAGCCAGAGGAACAAGAAGTTAGCTGTGAGGTTGTGTTTTCTACAAGTGTTAATACAGCCATGAAGTCTCATGAATGTGGCTGCCTAAACAGGCCCTAAACAGCCATAATACTAACTAACGTGGAAAAGGACCGCAAACAAAACATAGCATCTGTGTTGGAGAGAACAGTTTGGCCTGATGCACAAAAGGCAACATAGAAACTGTAGCTGGGCAAAGGAAAGTAAACAGATTAGATAGATGGCAAATGATAGACAGATGATAGATAGATAGATAGATAGATAGATAGATAGATAATAGATAGATGATAGATAGATAGATAGATAGATAGATAGATACACAGACAGACAGATAAATAATAGATGATAGATAGATAGATAGATAGATAGATAGATAGATAGATAGATAATACATAGGTAGATGACAGATAATACACAGAATATGGATAGAAAATGGATAGGTGGATGATGGGCAGACAAATATTTCATGAAAGAATCTCCTCATTCTCTAGTAGATTTAGTTGCTAAAGAGCCAAACCCCTTCTAACAGATTATGGGTACATTTAGAATGTAGATGAACTCCCTATTAATAAAATTGCAGTTCTTTCAATATGTTGTGACAAGTCTACTTAATTTCTTTAATCTACCCTATGTCAGAGGTCAGAAAAGCATCCATATAGGATCCCTTGTTTACATATTCTTGAGTGTAACACACACAATAGAAAGGCAAACAACATAAAAATAATAGACAAGTTTTCACACAGAAGACATTTTTAAGTACCTTGTTTGTACCAGGCATTGGGTTTCTCAAAGTTATAAGTCTGAAATGCTTAGGATTCTTTAGATGTCATTTCTATTGATATTTTAAAATTAAAAGTGATTTTGTATAGTTGCATTTTTCTACGTACTGCAATGTTGAATCTAGGAATCTGAATGTGATGCTGGTCTTGGTGATGGTGGTAGTGGTGGGGCATGTGAGGGTGGTAGGCGTGGTAAGCGTGGATGTGGGAAGGCTAGGTATTTGAACACTCCTTTTTTTCTATTTTATTTATTAATTAATTTATTTATTAAAGATTTCTGTCTCTTCCCCACCGCCGTCTCCCCTTTCCCTCCCCCTCCCCCAACCAAGTCCCCCTCCCTCGTCAGCCCAAAAAGCAATCAGGGTTCTCTGCCCTGTGGGAAGTCCAAGGACCACCCACCTCCATCCAGGTCTAGTAAGGTGAGCATCCACGAAACTGCCTAGGCTCCCACGAAACCAATAGGTCCAGTAGAATCAAAAACCCGTTGCCATTGTTCTTGAGGTCTCAGTAGTCCTCCTTGTCCGCTGTGTTCAGCGAGACCAGTTTTGACCCAGGCTTTTTCAGACCCAGGCCAGCTGGCCTTGGTGAGTTCCTGATAGAACCTCCCCATTGTCTCAGTGTATGGGTGCACCCCTCGCGGTCCTGAGTTCCTTGCTTGTGCTCTCTCTCCTTCTGCTCCTGATTTGGACCTTGAGATTTCAGTCTGGTGCTCCAATGTGGGTCTCTGTCTCTGTCTCCTTTCATCGCCTGATGAAGTTTAATATTCAGGAGGATGCCTATATGTTTTTCTTTGGGTTCTCCTTCTTATTTAGCTTCTCTAAGAACCCGAATTATGGGAATGCAAACTTGTGCAACCACTCTGGAAAGCAGTGTGGAGATTTCTCAGGAAATTTGGGATCAACCTACCCATGGACCCAGCAATACCACTCTTGGGAATATACCCAAGAGAGGCCTTATCACACAACAAAAGTATATGCTCTACTATGTTTATAGCAGAATTGTTTGTAATAGCCAGAACCTGGAAACAACCTAGATGCCCTTCAATTGAAGAATGGATGAAGAAAGTATGGAATATATACATATTAGAGTACTACTCAGCAGTAAAAAACAAGGACTTCTTGAAGTTTGCAGGCAAATGGATGGAAATAGAAAACACCATCCTGAGTGAGGTAAGCCAGACCCAAAAAGAGGAACATGGGATGTTCTCTCTCATATTTGGTTTCTAGCCATAAATAAAGGACATTGAACACTCCTTGTAATTGGGAATTTTCTAAGTAGGCTCCTAAAATTGTAGAGAAGACACCCCACCACTGGCCAGTTCAAGTTGCGGTCACCAAACTCGGCATCCTAACGCTTCTGCCAGTCTGAGTGATCTGCTTCTGTCTAAAGTTTAGTGTCTAGTTGGCCAGGGTACGCTTGTATGGGAAGGTGAACCAAGACCTTAGCCTCTACCCAATCCTATAGCTTCATGTCTAAGGGAAGGGGAGCTTCTGAAATGAGGAGGAACGGCGGCTTCTGAAACGGTGCCAATTCTTCGCTTCTAGCCTGCATCCCTCTCTCCTGGCAAAGAAGGCTGGGACAAGAACTGGTCGGAAAAGGAAATGTTTCTCTCCATCTTGCAAGATGCATTTCTGTGCCAAAGTTGCTTCTACCTTTACAGCTAATGCTCATAAAAAGAGAATACTTAGACAGCACGTCACAAAGGAGAGGTGGACATAGGAAGTCAGAGGGTTATAACTGCCCCCACCCCCCAGGAAAACGCCACGCTTTTCAAACAGCTTCAGTGGCCATGGCCTTCCAGCAGCCCATCTGGTTGAAGTCCAGTTCAGTGCCACACCACAGCTGGAGTGAGTCTACTCAGAATGCAAATGCAGCTTCCTCTCCCCAGAGAAAAGAGACTCAACATTTCTTCTACTTTCTGGTCACCAGCAGGAGTGTCAGGCACCTGAGTCCCATGCCTTTTGTGATCCGGTTACTGCCCATCACTCCAACTTTGCATCTCTCCTATCATTTTAGATTTCCATAGTATTTGTTTGCAAAGGCATAGCCTGAAAATCTGTCTGATGCTTCAAGAACTAGGATTCTATGGACACCCTCATATGAATGACTTCTCTGCCTTTTTCATACCTTGTCTTCAAATACCGCCCAGGCCGTTGTTAGTGTAGAGCAGGGGGGCCTTCACATCACCTTCCGGTAGAATATGTCATCACACGTGTACTTAAAAAAAATCCCCCTAGCCATCACTACCAGCATTCTCATCGCTGTAGGTCCAAACAATCACTGAAAGCCTACAAGGCCCCAGCCAAGGTGTTTATTGGTTTACATAATCTAGATGACTATGGCACTTATTGAAGGTCAGAGATCAAGTTGAATGAACAGGCAAATGAAAATAGCAACTTAATAGTGCAGGGACCGTACTAAACACAACAATCATCGGTTGCTCAATAATTTATGAAGATAAATCTATAACTATTTATTTCATTTTAGAAATGGGCTTTTTAAAAAGCAGTTCTAGATTTACAAAGAAGTTGAGGTGACAGTGTATTATCCCTATGGGTCCTGCACCAGTGATTCACTGTTAGTAGCATTTCTGTGTTGTCATTGTATCTTTCTAACAATTAATATTCAATCTACACAGGCAATTAACTAAATCCTAAGGTTCATTCTGTTTTTCTTAGCCCTGAGTAATTATGTCTCCAGTACTTGGATTTAACTGTGGAAGTTCATCAAGTTTTTTCTAGTTTTAACTGTCTTGAGCTTTAAGAAATATTAGCAAATATCTTGGATTATCTTGGTGCTTGCTGTTTTTCTTAAGACTGGACTGGAATTCAGAGTTTATATATGTATGTGGGCTTCTGTGTGCCTAGCCACACCTATGCCTGCATTCACACTGAAGAGCAGAATGAGAAGGTATCATTCCTATCACAAAATAGCAAGGGCACACACACGCTATGAATGCAGTTTATGACTGTTGATGTTGGTCTTGGTCACATAAATTAGGGAGTCCTTGTTACATTTTTCTGTTTGCTGCTTTCATTCCAACAGAATCAGGAGGAAATGACTTTGCAATAGCAGCATGAGAATTGGGAAGTCGTATTCCCTTCCTGAAGACAGGACATCTAGGAAAACCATGTATTTGGTCTTCTCTAGCAAAGACCCATATTCCCTCCTCTGTTTATTAATTCTGCCAACTATTTATTTAGATAAATATAAACTCATGGATATTCATTTTATAATTGGGGTTTTCATCCAATACAGGCTGATCTCAATATTAAAATGATCAGACTTGGCCACTGGGAGCTCCTTCAATGGGTTCCTGGAGAGCTTTGTCCAAAAAATTATCAATATGAGTTTATTCTTCTGTTTGAGCCTTTCTTACATTTTATTCTAGGGTCATCTTTCATATTTTCTGCCCCAATTCTAGAGGTCTTAATTTATTCAAGAGTTCCTGGTTTCTCTTACTGGAGTATGGTATCAGAAGCCAAGATTTGGTACTAGCTCTTCACTTTGCCATTGAAGTGCTATTTCATTCAGGCCTTCTCAATTGGCCAATTAAAACAAAACAAATTTGAAAACTCTGTGTGTGTGTGTGTATGTGCTTGTATGATCTGTGTACATACATATACATATGCTCATATAAATTTCTATTATATCTGCTCTAAGCTAAACATACTGAAGTCCCCAGGACTAATTTACTAACGCATGATTGATTTACATTTCTCTCCTTGGTTACCTGTAACTCTACTTTAACAACAGAAAGTATGATTTATGCCATTTGCCACATATTTTGTTTAATCATTCAATTCTAGTATAAATGTACAGCAGTATCAGAATTTTAACCCATAGCCTTGTGCAAAGCAAAATTGTCAAGCCAAGTGTAGGGCCTATGTGAGAATTTTTTTGCTCTAATTCTTACAAACTACCCAACTCCAACATTACTCTGCTCAATATTTTTTCCTTTTGTCCTCTTCAGTGAGGTTCCTTTATGCATTTATGATATGGCTACACACTTGTTTGTCACAGCCTGTCTGCTTCCTCGAATGGAATTATCCTGATTTCTAAAACAATTTCTAAGTACATGCGTTAATGTTCACAGTTCATGAATTAGGGTTCTAGTATTCATTCATTTCCCTCATCTATTTCTCACTCATTCATTATTTACTCCTCTTTCATGTTCATAAAAATAAGCTGAATTAGCTTAAATTTATAAAATGACTCTCACATTGGATTCTAATTCAACACAAGAAGATCAGCATCTAGAGAGAGGAAAGGAATAAGTAGCGACTTAGAGAAGGTCAGGATCCAATCACTCCTCTGAAAGTTCAAGTCAGTCCTGAGTCTCCTGCAGCCACATTGGTGAAGAGAAGCGTAGCAGCACAGGGTGCCTTTTCGGACCCCAAGGGTTCAGAGTTAGTAATAAGGGAATGAGATGGAGGTGTTTCTGGATTAGATGATATTGACTCAGGCCTCCAGTTAGAAGAATATGTTCAGACTTAGTCCTTATGTCCAAGAGACTCACACAAACACATGACATTCACTGTGAGTCCTGGAGGCTGGCCTTTATTGTCACCATTACTATGATAGACTCAGGTTACATATTTGCTCACAAAATACTCCTGCCTGTTTTTCTCATTCTTGGGGCCACATGGAATATCTCGTGCCGGGATTTTTCACTCATTCCCATTTTGCAGATCAGCAATCTAAGGAACAAAGAGGACTTGACTTTTGCTTGACACATATTGAAAAGAAAAGACTAAATTCCAGGACCTAGCTGTCCACCTCCCTCTCTCACAAAGAGCATCACCATTACCACCTCCATCTCTTCATGACTTGAAGACAGACCGTATATACGGTCTGGGTTCTTTATTTCTCATTCCTGCGGGTATCTATATTGAATGACCTGAGATCAAACTACAGGCATTAAAACTCTCCAAAGCTGTGATAAGCCCAGGTGGCCTCATTTAGCAAGGAAAGCAGATGTTTGATTTTTTTTCCCCACAAGACATTCTGAGGTATCAGTGTTTCCTTAGATCTAACATCGTTTCTAAAATGCCAAGAAACAAAAAGCTGTATTTGTTACCTTTCTGGTTTTGTGATCAAATACTATGACCAAAACAACTTATGGAAGAAAATGTTTACGCTGGCGCATGTTTCCAGGGGGATAAGAGCCCATCATGGTTGGGAGACATGGCAGCAGGCAGGCATGGTAGCCTGAGCATCAAGCGGAGAGAGGAGCTGGAAGTGGAGTAAAGCTTTAAACTCTCAAGGGCTCCCAAAGCCTGCCCAATGGTGTACTTCTTCCAACAAGGCAGCACCTCTCTGTAACCTCAGTAAGCAGCACCAACACCACCAGACAGCCTGTGAAAGGTATTTATCATTCAAACTACCACAAAAGGCAAAGTACAAAACATCATAGCAGTGCTCCTGAGGACCCCTCAGTATTTACACACAATACTTAATATTTGCTATTATTTTACAAAGAATTCAAATGTCTATGATTGAAGGCTGGAGAGAGTGTTCAGCTGTTAAGAGCATCAACTACTCTCCCAGAGGACCTGAGTTCAGTTCCAGCAACCACATGGTGGCTCACAACCATCTACAAGAAGATCTGATGCCCTCTTCTGGCATGTAGGGATACATGTAGAACACCCATGCATAAAAATATAAATAATTTTTTTTAAAGTCAAACATCTATGATTACCTGATATCCACATTTATGGTGCCCATTACAAACTTTAAGCAGTAGGAGACAGTGTAGTCACTGCAAGATCAAGACATTGAGGTTTCAAAGTAGAAAACTGTATGAGAACACTCTAGGATCAAAGAATTTGTGTGCCTCAGTTTTCCCAGGCATTGGTAATCATTTAAGCACAGTGGTAGAATTTGTACTCATAAATGTGTCACCAAATTATGTTTTAATTCAAATGTATTATTTTGTGTGTGCTTTCCTTCAAAGGGTGACATTTTTGTTTTGTCTTTGTTTGGTTTTTAGACGTGTTTTGCTCTAAATAATTAAAATAAGTGAGTGCTTCAGTGTTTATCTTAGGAAAAGCTTAGATGTATGGAAAGCAGGAGAACCCAGGATAACTCATTAACTCAATAAACATTTACTGTGTGTAAATTGTGCATCAGGAACCGAGGAGAAAGAAATAAACAGTATTGATCCCTGTCTTCAGAAAGCTCAACATCTAATTTAAGAATCTGTCTCTGGGGATCTAGATTGCTGCGTGTTTTTTTTATGGCATGAAAGGCTGGTAGTTAAATCCTTCCTACTCTATGAGGCTTTGGGGTCTCCTGGAGGTAAGAAACATTGAATTAAGCCTTAAAGTTTGAGACTAAGCAACAGGATTCATATATTAAGGGAGGAAGGAATCCATATAGAGAAAATTGAGAGTGGGCTTCTTGGACAGGAGCTGTGATTATCCTTAGGCTAAATCAAATTGTGGCCTCACATACAGAGAAATAGGGAACTAGAGACCACAGCTAGGTCTATTTCTTCTTGCCTTAGTTCCCTAATGGGTGTGCCAAGCACGATTGGAAACTGGAGGGTAAGTGAGTGAAGCCCCTGGTGTGGATAGTCATGGCCAGGCACAGAGCAAAGCACAAAAGAAACTCATCATCATCATCATCATCATCATCATCATCACCATCATCATCAGCAGCAGCAGCAGCAGCATCACACGGAATACCAAGCAGAGCCTATTCATTTGAGCTAATAGTATTCATTTTAACAGAGAAACGACATAGCTCTTCTTTGAAGAACAGTTTCCCATTTGGGCTCAAGCCGTCTAATGATGCCCTCCAGATAGCTTAGAGCCCTGCTTGCACTTGTCCCTAGCCAAACCTTATCGTGGACTCTGTTTCTCACTCATTGAAATCCTATAATCATTCTAATTCCTGCGATACATTATTAGTTTTAGAAAGCTGACCTTGAACTTTAGAATCTTTTTGTTTGCGAAAAAAATATAGCATAAAATATCTAGGCAGAGAGTGAGACTGTCATAAATAAAATAGAATAAAAGGCACCGAGTTTGTTTTTAAAATCTGGGTCTTATAAACTGGGTTGAGTGGCCTCAGACTAGATGTGCATCTTAATAACACATCACATTTCTCACTTGCAGACTGTAAGTGGTGAAAACCTCTCGCGATCATAATTTTGAACATCTGAGTTCAAAGATAAAGGACAAACATGGTTTGCATAACTCAGAAAAAGACCATGACTTTGTTGTTGTTACTTTGTTTAATTGTCTACGGTGGAGTCTCAGCGATCAACAGATCAAGTTCTGGTCTGAATAGGGAGGGTTTATTTGTTTGGACTTATTTTACTTATTTATTATTTATAGAGACGAGTTCTTCCTCTGTATCTCCAGACAGGCCCAGAACGTACTCAGGCTGGCCTTGAACTCACAGCAATAAGCCTGCCATAGCTTCTGAAGTACTGGAAGCACAGTATGATTCATAATATACAGCATATACATCATATACATCATATGTATTCATCAATATAAAGTTTTGGAACTTGGCTCTATAATCTTATCTGGGTGATGATAAACAAAGGTCACAATCTTTCTAAGACACAGTTCACATATATCAAGCTGAAATCACTGAAATAGTCAGTGATCCTGGTGGCATGGTCACAGAGGTAAGGACTGCCTCAGCATAGTGTGTGTGTGTCCACCAGTTAGTCACTATCCAAACAACCTTTAGCTGGCCTTGTGAGGCTCTGAGATTTATTATCAAGCAGGAGAAAGATAGCCATAGCTACCTCTACTTCTTATGAGACAATAACCATCAACTTCCAGTTGCTGCTGCTTCTGAACTTTCCTACTGAGTTCTCCTTGTCCAAGCCACAGAGCCCTTTCATTGAGTCTTGTGTGTTTTGGGACGGGCTAATTCAACCATGGTCCAGGAGTCTGAGATTTGTACATTCCCCATCTCTGCCGCTGAGTAGCCCATTGTTCCTAAGAAACACTTGACTTTTCTGGGCCTCATCAATCTGCTCTAAAAGTGGAAGAGAGGAAGAGAGAGAAGGAGGGAGGATGGAAGGACAGAGGGAAACAGGGAGTGATGGAGAGAAGGAAGGGGGAGCATGTCTATATAATGGCATTTATACCAGGCAGGCAAAGCACTGAAATTTTGATTTCCAAGATTCTAAATCTATCAATCATCCCTTCCTCACTTGCTCACATACACACACAGGCACACAGGCACACAGGCACACACACACACACACACACATTTCTCTTTCTCTTTCTCTCTCTCTCTCTCTCTCTCTCTCTCTCTCTCTCTCACACACACACACACACACACACATACACATACAGGCACACACACATACACACACATATTCTCTCTCTCTCATGCATACACATTCTCTCTCTGTCTCTCTCTGTCTCTCTCTCTTTCTCTCTCTCTTTCTCTCTCTCTCTCTCTCACACACACACACACATGCACCACCCCAACACACAAACTTTTCAACATGCTCAAAAGAACACACACATCCTAGCCACCTACTATGTACCTGGGATGAGATTTATAGGCAGCAAATTCTTCGTATTTCCTGAAACAGTGTTTTCTAGCATCAGGCATTGAAACCAAGCACACGAGTGCCTCCAGTAAAGTGTAAGGTACAGGACATAAATTCCATCACTGTTAAATCTGCAATGGACCTATCAATGCCCACCTTCCATATGGGGTTGCATTGCTGAGCTTTGACTCATACTTGGCTTCCTAATGTGGGCAGGGAGGATGGGCTGAAAGAAGAGCTAGCTGCACCACAAAGAAGGGCACAAGTGCCCCCTTGGCTAAGGTTTACTCTTTGTCCTGTTTTTAGTTTATGTCCACAGGAAGGGAGCAGTGGGGACCAGCACGGATTCGCCCTAAGGACAGCTGAGGGAATGTGCTTCAGTTAAGAAAGAGAGAATGCTTTGGAACATGGAAATCGAATTGCCAGATACATGTCAGCTTGATCTGAGAAGCCTGGCGATACTTTTCCTGCCCCTGTCTCTGCATTCTGAGGACAGCTAGCCATCTATAAGCGCTGAAGGCTCTTTTCAGAGACGAGTCCTTGCGAGGGAGAGGGCTGGCCTTATTTTACCAGTAGGAAGCTATTATCTTCCAGCAGCTGTTTATAGTTAACTGCAGCCCATACTTAGAGCCTGAATGCCGGAGCCGGAGCCATATTTACTGCTTGTGGATTTGTGGTGAACGGAGCCAAGCTTAACCCTTTCCAATCCCGGTATTTAATGGCTTCAAGGATGGGGGAGCTGGAAGGAGATGCAAACAGAAAGGGCAGTTTAGGCAGAGGAGAGGCACAGGCTGGTGAGACAAGCAGTTGTTTCTAATTAGCGACACTGTTAAGGTTTTAGTCTGTGTTAGCAATGGGTTGAACATTTTGCACTCATTGTTTCTGTTCCTTCTGACGTTCAGCCTATTGATACTGCTATGCATCTGTCCATTTCACAGGCTAGACAAAGGAGGCTCAGCCAACAAACACCGAGATTAAAAGAAACAAGCATTCTGCTGTAGAGGCCTAACACCTAGATCCTACTGAATTATGCCTCCCAATTATTGAGAAGCACAACTGAGCATAGGCTATGTGTCCTGACTGACACTCAGGGTACCCAGGAAGGTGATGCAGTAAGGATGGAGAAAAGAAGGAATGACACCAAACTTCTCTCTCTCTCTCTCTCTCTCTCTCTCTCTCTCTCTCTCTCTCTCTCCAGGTAAAGAGGGTTGACCTGACTCCAGGTTATGCAGGGAGAACTGGAATTTATTTAAACAGAGTTTATTTAAGGAGAGAACAGAGCTACCAAAATCCAAGCCAGTGTGGGCACTGCCCACTTTCGAGAGAGGCATTTGAAACATTGATTTGGAGCATGTTTTGAGGAGTGGGCAGGGTCAGAGCCCTAAGAACCCCTCTCTAAGCCTTGACTTGATTGTTCACAGTGAGGAGCTTAGCAGCTGTAGTGGGAACAGTATTTTGAAGGGGACAAAGAGGACGAGAAAAGGTTGGCTTCTCTGTGATGGTCCAGGAACAGGAAATGGCCAGGGTAACTGGGCGGGCCCGATTGGAAGTCAATACAAAAAGGCATGTCTAAGGACAAAGTACAAAGGACATTGGGTTTGTTTTCTCTAAAAACGAAAGAGAGGTTAAATTTGCCATCAGGAAGTTGGATGGAATGCTGCACAGGCCACTAACTCAATCTTAAATGGCATGCATTCCTGAGGGTTCCAGTGCTAACCAGGGAAGGGAGAGCAATACAAAGACTTTGCCAGCTCTCTGTTTCTCTTGGTCTCCCTCTGTCGGTTTCTGCCTCTCTCTCTCTCTCTCTCTCTCTCTCTCTCTCTCTCTCTCTCTCTCTCTCATTTGCTCAGCATGTCTGGAACTTTTGTCCCCTCTATGACTCCAGCATCTTTCCCAATGACAAAGAAAGCCAAAGATTTGAAACCCGTTGTGGAGCACAAAGAGAGGTGGACTGAGTTTGGTGGGGAGGGAAAGTTGGCTGACTCCATACTTTATTCTCTGTCTTGGTACCCAACAATTCACAGTGGGAGAAAGAGTGGCTTGCCAAAGGGCTCTGTGTGAGTGAGCTAAACTAGAAGAATATGTAAAGTTCAAGATGAAAAGCCGGCCTTCGCTGCTGAAAACAGGGCTGGGAGCCCACAGAGCTTGGGAAAAGAGGCTTCACAAAGGAAAGTGCTTATTTGCAAACTCGTTTCTCTGCAGTAAATGCTCCGAGGACCTCTGGCAGGAGGAATTCCTGGACACAGGCCTTTGCATTGAGCTGTTAGTGATCTGCGGTTAATTGCCTCTTTCCAGGCTCCCTTCTGTGGCCAATCTGTGGGATGGCCTGCACAGGTCTGGGGGAAAGGCTTGGTCATTTGAATCCCCCAAGTTCAATAAAGTTAGAGGCTTATAAGGGCAGAGCTGGGGAAAAAAAAATCTCACTTCCCCTTCTCTGAATTCCTCTTTTAACCAGAGGTATGAGAGATGGGTCCGGCAAACAAACAGGGTGAAAGGTCAGAAAGGTAGGAGTGACAGGCATAGGCACACCAGCAGACAGACTATGGGCAGCTCAGCTGTCTGCACTAGTAGGAGAACTGGACTGTCACTCACAGGCATCCCTGCCCTGGAGTTTTACTGCAAAGCAGCCTTAGATTTGCTTCTACCGGCCAAATGGCCTAAGGCCACCTTCAGAGATGCTGTCCTGGGCTCCCATTACTCGAAATAAAAGCAAAAGAGAACAGCAGCTATCCAAAAAAGGAGACCTGAATATCAGAGCGTTGTTCTAGAGAAGCAGAAAAGAACACGCAAGCACACACAAGTACACATGCACACAAGTACACATGCATACATGTGTAAATACACACACATATTACACGCACACTCACGTATGTGCGTGTACACACACATTTAGTTGCACTTGCTTTGTAGACTTTGAATTTTAATCCTCTCAGAGGCCAGTCATATGCAGAGGGATACTCTCTCACACAGTACGGTGGCAAAAAGCCCCAGGCCCTAGTCTCATGCAACCATGAGAGTAATAAGCAGGGGACAGGCTGTAGTGTCGGAGTAACTGCTAAGATTTAATATTAAACAGGTTAGCTGGAGAAAATTCAATTTTTCTTATGCTATTTTCCCTTTATGGTGGGTTCATTGGGCTTTAACTCCATTATATGTTAAGGAGCAACTGTAGGTACAGACACATTACCTGTATACAGAGAGAGAGAGAGAAAGAGAGAGAGAGAGAGAGAGAGAGAGAGAGAGAGAGAGAGAGAGAGAGAGAGAGAGAAGAAAGTGAGGCTGAGAAATTGATTTCTTTGAAAGAATTGGCTCCTGCGACTGCAAGGACTGGTAAGTCTGAAATTTATAGACCAGGCCAATAGATTCAGGTCAGAGTTGATGTTGCAGTCTTGAGTCCAAATTCCACAGTGCGGCAGACCAGCGACTCAAGCAGCAGTGTTTTTAATGTCCCTGTCTTAGAACACTGAGAATTTTCTGCCTCACAGGAAACCTGTAACTTGGCTCTCAAAGTCTTTAAAGTTGGTGGGTAAGGCCCATTCACATTCCAGAAAGCGAGCTCCATCTCAGAGCAAATTGGATAAGGATCGTAGCATCCAACACCCTCGCGGTACCAGACCAAACAGCTGGTCCCTGTAGCTCAGCCACAGGAACGTATAGAACCGATACTTCTCCAGCGTATTCCCTAATGTCCAAAGCCATCCAGCAGTCTGTGTGTGGGATAGCTATTGAATGAGATAAACACAGGACCCTGCATTCATACTATTCTCCAAAACACTTCAGAAAAAAAGAGCACCACAAGCAGTAGACATCAGAGTATCTCTCCAAATCAATTTCCAGCTCTCTGCTCCCTCTCTGAATCCATGATGCCCACCAGCACGTAATCATGAGACCCAATTCCTCTGCAGACTGAGCTGTCCTGAGTTTTTCCTAGACCCAAGCACTGGACCACTCTATGGCCAGTGAGTAGAAAGGCCTTCCACTAGAAGGACTTACATCATGGACCAAAGGCCCCCTCCTAGTTTTGTTTGTTTTGTTTTCTCTCTCCTGATTATGATTTAACTCAGCACGTTTGAGATCCAACCACAGCCCTGCCCTCCACAAATTCCTTACACCTGGTTTCTAGAAGCCTGGTCTGTAGAATGCGTTCCGAGACAGCCAGGGCTACACAGAGAAACCCCGTCTTGAAATCACCAAGCAAACAAACGAACAAAAAAAAAAAAAAACTGTAGCAATTTACAAATTATGAAATGAACAGCAGGAGCTAGGACTCTGCTTTTAGATCAGGAACTCAGCACTTGCCCTAAATCCTGACAGACTCACTCGAGACTTTACAGGTAATAAGCAGGTGAGGCTCCAGGAGACAACAGATGTAAAACAGATATCCAGAAGTCCCTGCTAAAGTATCTCATCATCTCTTTCATATCATAGTATCGGTGTCTCGTATTGCTTCGAACCAGCTTTGGCCACAAGGTTGGTGACTGTAACGGTGATAAGACCTCCCCTCTGGTTTGGGGATAAAAGTCAATTTTGAGGTTTTCCAGACCTCTGGTTGGTATATTCAGACCGCATTTCCCAGGCTTGACCAGGGAAGTCATTGTATTCATAAAGGCCTATGTGAAGGTCATGATATAGGCTCCAGACTCAGATTAAATATATGTCCTAAGGCCACTGAGAATTCATATTCATGAATGTTTCAATAGGATTAAATCCATTCCACAAAATTCTGTGAAATGTAACTAAAATTTTGAAGTGTGGTACTGCATTAATTACTTTGTGTAGCTACAACCAACATGCTTGAGGAAAGTATCTAAAGTGGGGAATATTTCCCTTACAGCTTCAGAAGCTTATTTCTCCACAGGTGAAGCCAGCTTGGTACCACCTTCTGGAAGGTCCAGCCCCTCTCAAAATAGTGGCGCCAGCTGAGGATGTGGGGTTTTAGAACAGATGTCAATATGAGACAGTTCATACTCAAAAAGAGACCCTACTAGATGTGTCTTAAGAATCTCTCATAACACAATGATAATTGAAAAACAAACAAACATTTGAAGTATGAGTATGGGTAGGCAAAATGGAAACACTCCCGAGTCCATAACCATGGAGTTACACTGTTGCTACTGTAAAGTTTGGTGTCCAGGCCTTGGCCAATTGAGTCAGTGAAATCCCTTGAGAAGTACAGACAAAGCGTAGCTTACCTCTGTTGATGCTGGGCACAAAGAAGCCTTCAGATGACTTCTGATAAGTATGGCCCCTGGTTCAGTCTCCCTTCAAGCTGAGCTCCTTCTTTATAGGACTGTTCATTGTGGTGACTACATTCCTGGCTTAATTATTTGATGTCTTTCTTTTCTGCAGGGATGAGTCTGGGAAGCCTGAGTCCGATGTACTAACTTCTGGTAACTCTAAGTACATCTAGCAAACGTTCATTAAGTAAATTAACACCAGCCGACCATCAACCAACCAGTAGTTAAAGCACTCCGTCCATCAACTGGGACCTGGCATGCGTTTTCATTCATATGCCTGTGTCCTGATGGAGTCAAAGCAAATAGGAATCCAATTAAGTGGATTTCCTCCATCCTCCTCCTTTCTACTATTGTAGTATCCATAGTGAGAAACTGTCCTGTTTTCTGCAAAGAAGGTATTATTTGTTTTGTTGGAGATTTTTTTCCTATACTTACTTTTGTCCTTCAAAATGAAGGTGTCTATAAATATATTTAACTAAGTCAAATCCTTTTCCTCCTCCTCCTCCTCCTCCTCCTCCTTCTCTTCCTCCTTCTCTCTCTCTCTCTCTCTCTCTCTCTCTCTCTCTCTCTCTCTCTCTCNTGTTTTCTGCAAAGAAGGTATTATTTGTTTTGTTGGAGATTTTTTTCCTATACTTACTTTTGTCCTTCAAAATGAAGGTGTCTATAAATATATTTAGTGAAGTCAAATGCTTTTCCTCAGCCTCTTCCCCCTCCTCCCCCCTCTCTCCCTCCCTCTCTCTCTCTCTCTCTCTCTCTCTCTCTCTCTCTCTCTCTCTCTCTCTCCTCTGTCTCTGTCTGTCTCTCTACGTCTGTCTATCTCCCTCCCTCCTTCTCTGTGTCCTCTAGTCTCATCTCATGATACACTAAATGCCCCAGCCTTCCATAGAATAAGAATGTAAATTAATGAAGTGTTCATTAGACCTCAGGTTCTGGTTAATCCTGGAACAACACAGAGAACAACGGAGATGTCGTCATGCCCTTGCACGTGTTTGAGGAAGGCATAAATTAAGCAACTGGAATAGGAGCTAATAAAGTACTGTGCAAGTCCAAATAAAAGAAATTTTGTCTAGTGTGTCAAGACAAGTCTCCTTGATAATATGATTTTTAGCCTGAAAATAAAAAGAATCAGTTGCTAAGTAAGCAGAGTTGCCTTAGGGATGCTGCTTTGGGTAGAAGGAAGGATGGTAAAGGAGACTAGGTATTCAAAGGGGACTTATTATATCCATGCAAAGGAAAGAACACAGCAGAAGGGAGCTTCCCAACAGAATACATACCATGTTCCCTCTGTCCTTGTCCCTTATCACTCCCTTGGTCTGAAATACTGTTATTCTTCTCATCCTACCATACACCAGGTACAATGATTCTTTGTGGTCTGAAGTTTTCCCAGAATCCCCTTTGGTGAAAATTCTCTTTCCCTTTGTATCTCTTCATACACACACACACACACACACACACACACACACACACACACACCCCTCTTGGAGCTCATCCAGTTCTAGTTTAACCATCTTGCTCTCTGCCCTTTGTATGACGGCAACCTCAGTATACGTTATGAGCCAACACACCAAGTAGCAGTGCCGAAAGGAACTCAATCCTTTTGCTAGACTGAATTGAATTAAACTATTTGATTTGCCCTTCTTCACAGTGACAAATATTCCAGGAGGCTTTGAGCCCCAAATCACACCTAATTTGCAGTCATTTTCTTCTATATTTCTGACAATAAGGCTTTCTATCTAATTATTGTCCTCAAGAAATCCCACAGAGGGCAAAAGGAATGTAAGCTTTTGAGTGTGGAGCTATCTCTAAAAGAACATATTGAGAGAAAGGTTTAACTTGTGCAAGAAGATTAATAGTCTAAGCTTAAAAGTCATTAAGAAAATGTAAGAGAAGGATGAAGCTGGAATAAACAAAGCTATGCATAATGAAACAGATTTTTATGTGAAAGGCAAATTATCAGCATTAGAACTGCCACTGGGTTTATCCAGATCTGGAAGTGACCTGGATATGTTGCATGGGGAGACAGACACACCACAGAAAGCTCCAGCCACAGAAACTGGGTCAGCACTGAAGATCTGAGAACATTCTAGAGAAGATTGTTCTAAAAGCTGGATGACTGGGTTCCTGTGTGCTTTCCTGGTTAGCTTCTGCTCTTCAGCTAGCCTTGGTTTTGGGGCCCTTTAGTGGACAGCTCAGTCCCTTCTACACTGGACACTTTCTTGTTCTTCTAGTTCCTAACACAGAAGAACTACTCAAAGAATATGTAAGATAAAATGACAACCACAGAATAACCATTCATTGTTTTAAAGCTCTCTTTTCCCTTTGTACTGCCCTTTCCTTTTGTAAAATGAACACCATAGTGCTACCCCTGCTTGGAATATAGGGTTGTCATGAGCAAGGGCTCATGTATACACAAAGCATCCTCGGAAATGGAGGCGTCACACTACAGTATAGATAGAAAGGCATCTGTTGAGGCATTTTTCTTCAGGTTCAGAGAAACCTGACTTCATTCTCTTCATCCACTTACTGGATCATGTGCTCACTCCATCATCTGCAGATGTTCAACCCACTAACTATCATTAATAATACATCACGCTCTCTACTTACCGCTAAAGATGCTTTATAGGATTGCCATGGTGGAAGAGCGAGGCTCTTTGATTGGAAGTCAAGGCACACAGCCTTTTGATTTGGGGCTTGTATGAGACAGCACAGTTTGTTTGCTGTTTTCACACCACACAGGATGAAGACATTTTCTCTTCCATTCAACTGTCCCGGAGCATCTTGTTGCATCTCAATGTTTACAACTCGGGAAGGTGACTGGCTATTTTTTTTAATGGTGGCCCCCTGGAACAACTCAGTAGGAGTTTGGGCTTTGAAAAATACTGTAATGTAAATATAAATCATCCCAAACATGTCTTCCAAATTTCTCATATTCTACTGAGGGGTTTTTTTATGAAATACAGTTGATAAGCATCTGGAAGTTTAATTTTCTTTGTATGGACATCATAATAGGCCTTTACTGTTTAAAGCTAAACAAGGAAGCCCTGCCAATGGCACCTGCTTTCCTGTACCCTACAGTATATAACTAAAGCCAGATGTGAGCCAAGCAAGCACAGCCATGTGTGGTACCTAGAGAAGAATGGAGAATGAGCAATATGCTTGCAGAACCCCCTAGCGGAGTAGAAGGTGCACTTGATGCTGAGAGCAATCTTTAGTCTGTAGTGACTTGAGGGCACACGTGTGTCAAAAAGAGTACACAGTGGGAGGGGGGGAAAGAGAACACTCTCATTGCCTCCGCAGTAGAAGCTGGGGAAAGAGAGTGCTCTCATTGCCTCTATGTGTTGCACTTTAAAGTTTGCACTCAAAGTAAAGTACTAATGCCAGATACTGTGGTTCAACTCATAATTCTGTATTTTTTTTAAAATTTGAACTATCTGATTTGAGATGTTATATAACCTTGCTGCCTTAACTACCTCATTGTCTTACGGTTTCAATCGCTGTGAAGAAACACCATGACCATGGCAATTTTATAAAGGAAAACATTTAATTGGTTCTGGCTTACAGTTTCAGAGGTTTAGTCTATTATCGTCATGGTAGGAAGCATAAAACATGCAGGCAGATATGCTGGAGAAGGAGCTGAGAATTTTACATCTTGATGTGCAGGCAACAGGAAGTGAACTGTCACACTGGGCGTGACTTGAACATACATGAGACCTCAAAGCTCACCTCCACAGTTTCACACTTCCTCCACAAGGCCACACCTATCCCAAAAAGGCCATATCTCCTAATAGTGTCGCATCATATGGACCAAGTATTCAAACACATGAGTCTATGGGGGCCATACCTATTCAAATCACCACACTTCTTGGTTTTCTGTCTTTCCCAGTTCCCACAATTGTTAAGTCCCAAAGAAATCACACAGAGGTCTACATTAGTTATAAACTAATTGGCCCAGTATCTTAGGCTTCTTATTAACTCTTATAACTTATTTTAGCCCATTATTTTTATCTGTGTTATCCACATGGCTCAGTACCTTTTTCAGCGAGGCAGTCACATCTTGCTGGGCCAGAACTGCAGAGGAATGGGCTTCCTTCTTCCCAGAATTCTCCTGTTCTCCTTGACCCTACTCTGTTTCCTGTCTGGTTGTCCTGTCTATACTTCCTGCCTTGCTACTGGCCAATCAGCGTTTATTTAAAATATAATTGACAGAATACAGACTATAGTTCCACCGCACACACTCGCCAATAAAATGGGAAGTACAAAGCCAGACTGTTTCACTACTGTGATGCTCAGTGAACCCATCTATCAAAGGACTCTTGACAGACAGCATAGCTGATACTGAGAGCTGTTGAAGTAGGAGCGGCGGGGCTGCGTCCCCGGCACCCGGCCGCCCGCATGGCTAGGTTATACCCCGAAATAATTACACGGAAACTGTATTCTATTAAACACTGCCTGGCCCGGCTAGTTCCAGCTTCTTATTGACTAGCTCTTACATATTGTTCTAACCCATTTCTAATATTCTGTGTAGCCCATGAGCTGGCTTACCAGGGAGGATCTTAACCTGTGTCTGTCTGGAGCAGGAGAATCATGGCGACTCCCTGACTCAGCTTCTTTTTCCCAGCATTCTCTTCTGTTTACTCCCTCCACCTACCTAATTTTCTGTCTTATGAGGGCCGAGGCAGTTTCTTTATTATTAACCAATGAAAGCAACAGATAAGATACAAGACCCACCTCCATCAGAGAGCCATGTGAGTGTTAGCATTATGATCAGGAGGATGATCCATGACTGTTACTTCTAATAATACCGTCAGCCAATTTCAAGAGGCAAATCATGACCAAAGCCTCAAATTTCCATCCGTAAATGGAAATAGTAGCATTTACAAAAATCATTTCAAGAGACAAATTATATCCAAAGCCTTAAATGTCCATCCATAAATAGGAATATTAGCACTTACAATGTGAGATTAACTGACATGATGAATGTACTGTGTATGTCTATAATAGGTATTTTTGAATACTTAGAAAATACTAGAAATAGTCTAAGTTTCCTTGAGTCTAAACCTTGACCTTGGCCCCAATTTGACATTAACCAGCTGTCTAGATGCAGAAATACGGGCAGTATCAGCTCCAGGTTTGGCTAAAGCAAGGAACCCAAAGCAGGGGACAAATTAGCTATATCACCCTCCCATGCTTGCCTAGCAAAACCCATTATAGCAGCCAAATACTGCATCTTGCTGGGCTCTCCTTTTATTGGCTATTCAGTCATGGCACTTCTGATATCTCTGACCCTGGACAGTTTCCCACATCTGTTGCTCTGAGCATCATTCTCAGTAAAGAAAGGGTCAGTGATACAAGGGAGGTAGATACAGTAGGAAACCTGAGTGTCAAGGAGAGATGCAATGACCTTTTGGTGCCTTTCCTTGGCTACCCATCAATATCAGTCTAGGGGCTGTTCTCAGCAAAAAGAACCCTAGCCATTTTCCTAGGTTCTGTTAAAAAGCTGACACCGTTAATCTGTTCTATGTTACTTCTCATTATGTAGAAATGTACTCTTGATCAAAAGTCTCCTTGTTCGGCTGCCCGTGGCTGTGGGCCACATACCAGAAATTCATAATTAGTCAATATTATCCACCCAAACAATTTCCAGAATTTGAAAAGCTCAGAACTATGTCTATTATTGGGAAGACTTAATCACACAAGATGCAATCTGCCAGTCAGTAAGGTAATAAATACGGAGAAATACCCTTCAAACAGTATTAATTAAGGGATGAACTGCTGATGTCATTGATTATATTTGGTTCATCAATTTTCTGAGGCTAGCCAACACTGATACTACTCAGGAACTGAACATCCTTCCACTTGAAGATAAAGGAGATTTGGAATAGAGTGTCACCAATATACTTGCCAAGAGTCTTAGAGACGCCGAAGAGACTGATACACTCTCTGATTAGAGTACATATTTCTAGGTCTGTTGTCCTTTCCTTGGATCTATTTACTTTAATATCCACAGAGTATTGAACTTTACTTAATCATAGTCACCCCCTGCTCCTTCTATCTCTGACTACCTCAAATAAAAGCAATCCAGATTATATAAAAGACAACCAGTGCAAATGAACGGTGGTTGATCTGTTCTCTAGATTTGTCTGCTCAAACCCAAACCCTTTAGTTGATTGACTTCTTCCTTCCTTTTTTCTTCTTTCCTTCCTTCCTTCTTTCCCTCCCTCCCTCCTACCTTCCTTCCTTCCCTCTTTCCTTCCTTTATTCCCTCCTTCCTTCCTTTATTCCCTCCCTCCTTCCTTCCCTCCTTTCTTCCTTCCTTTCTTTCCTCCTTTCTTCCTTCCTTCTTTCCTTCCTTCCCTCCCTCCCTCCCTCCTTCCTTCCTTTCTTCCCTCTTTCCTTTCTTTTTTCCTTTTTTCTTTTCCTCCCTCCTTCCCTCTGTCCTTCCCTCCCTCCCTCCCTCCCTCCCTACCTCCCTCTCTCCTTCCTTCCTGATGTGGGAGTGTCATATATCAATCTGTTGATTTCATTGGTTAAGTTATAATAAACCAGCTGCTTGGCCTCATGGCTGGAACATAGATGGGAGGAGTAAACAGAATAGAATTCTGGGCGGAAGAGGAAGTGAGGTCAGACTCTGCTCTGCTTCCGGAGAGACCGGACAGCTCTGCTGGAGCAGAGACGCCATGCTCAGCTCTCCCAGGCAGCTGCAACCCACGATGGACTTAGGCTAGAATCTTCCCGGTAAGCGCACCTTGGGGTGCTTACACACATCATTAGAAATGGGCTAGTCCAGGTGCGAGAATTAGCCTGTAAGGGCTAGAGTTCATGGGCCAAGCAGTTCTTAAATGAATACAGTTTGTGTGTTGTTATTTCGGGCATGAGCTAGCCAAGCGGCCGGGGTGTTGGGGACACAGCCCCGCCGCTCCTATTTCAACACCTTCCTTCCTTCCTTCCTTCCTTCCTTCCTTCCTTCCTTCCTTCCCTCCTTCCTTTCTCCCTGTCTATTTTAAGAAATCCACCTAGGAAAGCTACTCCTAAACTGGATACCTAGCAGATGATCAGAAAGCGATACCACAGCTTTGCACTCTTCACTGATGCTAATTTCAAGCTGTCACAACCGCAGGAGTCATGTTTCTATGAAAAAATAAGCTTAAAAATACAAAAGCGTTTTAAAAATGAGAAAATCCCAGTGCTGGGTAGCTTGATATCAACTTGACAAAAATTAGAGTCACCAGAGACAAGGAAGCCTCAGTTGAGAAAATGCCTCCATAAGATCAGGCTATAGTTAAGACTATAGGTCATTTTGTTAGTTAATGATTGACGTGGGAGGACCAAGCCCATTTTGGGTGGTGCCATCTCTGGGCTGGAGGTCCTGGGCTCTATAAGAAAGCAGGCTTAGTAACCCATGGAAAGCAAGCTGCCAGTACACAGTGTTCCTCCATGGGTTCTGCACCTGCTCCGGCCTCCAGGTTCCTTCCCTGGTTGAATTCCTCCCTTCACTGCTTTTGACAATGAATTATTATAAGGAACTGAGAGTGACATAAGCCCTTTCCTCACAAAGTTATTTTTGATCATGTTGTTTTATCATAACAATACTAACCCAACTAACACAATCCTTAATAAAAAAAAAAAATACTACTTATTATCCTTTAACATGAATCCCTGCTGGACATGCCAGAGGAAGGACTTTTTCATGCAGACGTTTTCTGCTTAGAGAGCTTCTGACAGGAATATCCTTTTCCTTAGTCCTCTATTTCAAACCCACACCCTTCAGGTTGATCTAACAAGATGTGGGCTCAATTCTGCAGGTTCCCGGATCCAAAACACTATTTTTGCTTTTGGTTCGTAGCCACATAAAATAATCCAAACTCCTTCCAGAAGAATAAAAGTCTCTGAATTTATTAGAAAGAAATTCTAGCCTGATAGACTCTTCTGTTTTCTAGACCATAATAACAGCCTTTCATCTGTTTCTTCTACGGTTTAACTTGAAAGTTACTTCCAAACCTTCCATTTAAAACTGAATGTCCTCCCTATCTCAGCTCTATGAGGAAGAAACTGTGGGGGGAAAATCCAGTCACTCTTCTGCCTGATAATTGAGTAAAGATGGAACCCAACAGTAAACAGAAGCCCAAATGCCTGATTCCAGATCCCAGATTCTGTTCATGTTTTTTTTTTTTTTTTTAACGATGAATAGATATTTCCACAAATAACTTTGTAGTATTGTTGCAACCAATTAATATTTAAATGAATGCTTCCACACTATGCATATGCTTTACACTTTATTGTTTACAATCCATTATGTGTTTGTAAGACGTATCTGCTCATGTACTCCAACTTATTTTAGTTTTTGCAGAGTAATCCATTATGTGAGTTAACCACAGCTTACTTATCCAATCCCATTTTACCAAATACTTATGTGTAAGAGAAACGCAGCAATGACCTGGAGGCCAGCCTACCTGACACACTGCAGGGAACTTCTAAATATGCTTATAATAGTATAAGCATTGTTATAATGTATAAGCATGTTCCTGGGGATTCCCAGAAGTCAGAATGTTTGATTCTGAAGTAACATGAGTGGTTAGCCTGCTGACATGTTTGCACCCTCCATGTCTTCTTCCACATAGAGTCCCTGGGGTTACAAGTGCTCGCTACTCAATATGAGGTAATGTGCTAACAGATCACAGTTGATAGGTTTCCACTATATAAGAGGTTGTTCACATGCAATAAAGTAGATACTGGTTCTTTACACTATCTCCCGAGTAGTCCATCTCCACACCCTTTACTCATCCACGGGCATTGTGGTCCTTGTTGAGGGATGCCCTGGTAAAGATTGCAGTTGCAAAATATATCTTCTCATTTACACTAACTCATTTACATTGTTGTGCAGCAAGCCACTATTGAGCTAATCATAGCTTGCTTACTAAATTCTATTATACAAAAGATTTACAAGAAGCCGGGCGGTGGTGGCACACGCCTTTAATCCCAGCACTCAGGAGGCAGAGGCAGGCGGATCTTTGTGAGTTTGAGGCCAGCCTGGTCTACAAGAGCTAGTTCCAGGACAGGAACCAAAAGCTATGGAGAAACCCTGTCTCAAAAATAAAAAAAAAGATTTCCAAGTATCTTAGATTGCTTAAGATTACTGAGATTACAATTGTATAATATATATCTGTGTACATATATATACATACATATACACACATATGAGCACATATAAATATGTATACACACTCTTTGTGCAGATCCTCACACACATTCCTTTACTCTTTGTATATATGCATGTTTTTCATACAAACCAATAAGTGGAATGAGCTGTTTCAGAATATTTCGTCTAAAGCATCGATGGGCATTGACAAATTGTTCCCTTTATCAATTTGCCAGTATTAGCAGCACATATTTAACCTCAAATTGAAACTTAAAAGATTTTATTAGTTACATTCTCCAAGGATAATACAATAAAATTGTAAATAGTCACCAAAAGCAAGTGAAAATCAAAATTACTTGAAAGTCAAAGCTATGCCCTCAAATAACTGGGTAATAAACCTAAAATGTAGTGAAGAATCCAACAATTCTTATCAAATTCTATGAAAGTCAACTGAAAATTGAATTCAAGGGACATACCACAAATTAAATTCATAGGTAAAAATGTTTTCAGTTCACACTGAGGCCCTAGTTCTGTAAAACAATTATTTCTTTCATAATTAAAGTATAAGGAAATATTTAAAAATGCACAGCTCATCTTTCTAATGCAGAAGCAGCAACCTAAACCAGAGAGAAAGAAGAATTAACAATATCTGTAATTATTAAAAAGGTAAAGCAATAGTGATAATAAAATCTAAAATCTGTTTCCTTGGAAAGACAAAAGGTAAGCAAATATGGAAGTTACTTTTGGAGAAAGAGAGAGAGAGAGAGCAAGAGTAGGATTTGCTAGGAAAGATGTTAAAGGGTGTAACACATGCAACTTAATGAAATCAGTTTTTGAACTTGAGGAAGTTTAGGATTTCATCAAAAAATGACCAAAATTAGCATAAGAGAAAGTCATATTATTTATTGTTTTATTACCATAATTACTACTGTATATAAAATATTTAAAGTGCATATTTTAGAAACTAGAAGTGCTAATTTTTCTTATTTGATCATTATATACCATATAAGTACATAAGTAGATTATGGTCTATAAATGTGTCATCTTTTCAGAGTTTAAGAAATGATAGATAGATAGATAGATAGATAGATAGATAGATAGATAGATAAAACAAATCATCAGCAACAAAATATTACCAATTTATAAATAGTGTCACATTTCTGTAATCCCAGTACTTATGCATCTGAGGCAGGAGAATCTTGATTTGGGAGCCAGTTAGAGCTACATAGTGATACCCTGTCTTATTTGATCATTATATATGAGCATTGATGATTAGATTGTGGTCCATAAATATGCCATGTTTTCAGAGATTAAAAAATGATGATAGATAGGTAAAAAGATAGATAGATAGATAGATAGATAGATAGATAGATAGATAGATAGATAGATGATAGATAGATAGATAGAGATAGATAGATATAGATAGATAAAACAGTAAAAGGCTACCAAGCTAAAAATAGTGTCACATGTCTGTAATCCCAGTACTAAGGCATCTGAGTCTGGAGAATCTTGATTTGGAAACCAGCTAGGGCTACATAGTGATACCCTGTCTCAAGAAAGAGCAAATCACAACAAAGTAACAAAAAGCTTTGAAAAAGATCCATTTTCATTTAAAAATTGACTTTGATTTAAAAACACAGAAGTTCAAAACTAGCTATCAGCTACCATCAACAAATGAGTAATTTCAAATGTTACATAAAATACTGCAGATCTTACCAGAAACAATTCAAGCAAGAGACACAAATGGGCAGCAACCACATGAAAAAGATGTTCAACCATATTAGCCACTGGGAAATGCAAATTAAACTACAGTTAGATCCCATTTTGTAGCGGGAAAATGGTTTAATTTTAAAAAGAAAATAAATAACAAACGTTGGCAAAGATGTGGAGAAGCTAGAATCCTCACTCACTGCTGGTGGAAATGCAAAACAATGCAGCCATTTTACAACACTTCGCCAACTCCTCAGACTGAAATGCAGAATTACCATGCGATCCAGCATTTCCACTTCTAGGTATATACTCGAGAGAAACGAAAACTGATGTAAACACAACAATGTGTGTGCAAATGTTTAAAGCAGCTTTATTCTTAATGGCCCCAAAGCCGAGACAACGCAAATGTTCAACAGAAAGTCAATGGAAAAGGAGAGTGAGGAGTCCTCTTAAGATGCAAGTAAGTGAAAAAGGATCATGTTCTGGTCCATGTTACAACCCAGAGACAAACTGAAAACATCATACAAAAGGTAAAGTCTGTGTGTGTGATTCTGGTTTGCAAACAAGTTCAGAATGGCTGACGTATAGACCGAAAGCCTGTCAGTGATTGGGTAAATGTAGGTTCCTTTGAGGTGAGGAGTGACGGTTATTTTTGAGAATCCAATGATGGTGTGCAGCGGGATCCTATGAATATTCTGAAGCTGTTGCATTGTGTACTTTGTATGAGTAAAATGTCTGTTATGTAAATTATACATAAACAGATTGTTGAGTCCCTGAAAGAATGGCCTGAAACACTAGGATGAGCCAGATGGACCCACACTTAGGTGCTGTTATTTTGAAAACATTATTTTATACCTATGAGGCTTCCGGCTCATTCCATGTTCTCAATATTCATTAAAAAAAACCTAATAAATAGAGAATTAAGCCTTTTATTCTTCCATAGAAAATAAACTGTGAAAACTGCCATTATGTTGTAGAATACATGGAAATGTCTCATTGCAGATGCTATGTCTGTGCCTAAATTGATAGAATCAGCTAAAATGCATGTTATGGGATTTAAAAAAACAATAAAATCAATGTAAAAATGTATTTATAACATGTATGGTCTTGTGCCGACCTAAGGAAATTAATTGTCAAATGGCTTAATAGAATCTTTGAAAAAATATGTATTACACAGGTATCTATATACACAAACATCTATGCATACAAATTTCAGTATGAAATGTGCTCACAAAAAAAAAAAAATTTAAAAAAAAAGGCCAGACTGGTCTACAAAGCAAGTTCCAGGACAGCCAGAGCTACACAGAAAATCCCTGCCTGGAAAAACAAGAAAACAAAAAACAAAACGAAAAGAACCTAATCCCATAACTTCTGCGCACGTCTCAATACTGTAAAGCTGAGCGTGACTTCCTTTCTTTCAATTTGAAAACAAATTCTGTCCCATCATTATCCCACTTTGTGTAGACTTTGACTAGAAGTGTTTGGCAAAGCTAGGTAAAATAAGCATAACTAATAACCAAGGAAGAACGAACAACACGGCCGGTTCATAAATGTCCATGACCATATGTATGGAAGATCTGAAGTCTTGGCATCCGCAGGGTAATCTAGTGGTCAGGTTTTTCTGAGTACTTTTAAAGGACCTTAACAGTCCTCCAAGTTGTTCCGGACATCCTAAAAGACCATTGCAAGGTTCTTGCTCCAGGTTTCCCACACTGTTTCCCGTCAATGTGTTCTGTTGTTTACCTCAGTGTCTAAGCTAAATGTCCTGATATAGCGCCATCACTTGGGCCCCTGGTTCACGTGTTAATGTGAGACCCCTGAGTCCACAAACTTCCTCGGTCCTCTATTAGACCCAGGAACTGTGAGCGAGAGGCATACCTCAAAAAACTAACCAATTCAGGACGTTTCTCTGTAGCTCAGAGCTTCTTGGACTACATGGTTCCATCTAAGTACGTTAAATCTTTACGGGTTTCTGAACCCTTCTGGTGTTTTGTCTGTGGGATAAACGTGGGGAAGTTTACAAGACTGATGCAGATGATTTAACACAAGAACACTGAGACTAGACAGGGGGTTGCCCCTCACCCCTTGAGAACAAGGACCCCAAATATGGAAAGTGCTCCATATCCCCTTGGAGTTTATTTCCTTCTGATACAGGCAACACACCCAAGGAAGACAAAGCAAGTCAAAAGCACATTCCTTGAGAGTAAGGGACCCAGGATGCCCGGAAAAGAGAGACGATGCTTTGAAGGTACCACTCATTGAAGAAAACTAGAAGAGATGATGTCAAGAAAGAAAACCTAACTGAACTAAGCGTCAAAGCCTGAAAATACCCCTGTAAGGTAGAGTTTCATGCTCACTGGTGTGACAAACATTTTCCCGACAGAGGAGATTTAACACATTATATAAATACCCCAATCCGCAAATGCTCTGGTAGTAATAATTAGTTTTCGCCCCTTTTCATCTCCGTTGTTTCTGCCCACACATATTTCCTATTTCAAGCTTTGGTGTAACAAGTGCATCTTTCAAAGTGGAAGCCCACGCCTTGTTTGCAGAAACACAGGTCTCTTTATCGCCACGTGCAGTCTCTCTAGTTCCCAGGGCTGAACAATGCAGCATTCTCTTCTCTTCCAGAGCTCCGACAGAATTCATTTCATTTCCATGCACAATGCAATCGGCGGATAATAATAGGTCACTCGCAGCCATTTCATTCAGCCTGCCAGATCACCCGTCACAGTGCTAATTGTGGGACAGTGTAATGCACAGCCACGGCGTGCACTTAGAATTAGGTTGGGCCTCTCGTGCTGGCGATGCTACGGAGAACACAACAGAAAATGTCAGCAAGTACCATAGGCGTTGCCCTCGTCCTCTGAAGTGACAGAGAAACCAAAGCAAGGCTTCTTGTGTACAGAGCATCTTCAGCTTCAGTAATCCATCCTCATGTCTTCTGCAACACCTACAGGCTTCTGGTATTTTGCCGGAAATGGGGAGATGCTGAAGTACTCTGATGGCCCTGCTTCAACAGCCTTGTGCTCCCTGGAGAGAAGCTAAGAGCAGCTGGATGATTGTTAGGGCAGGTGCCAATCACGCTCTGAGTGACTATCCCTGCTTTAAAATATTGATCACACAGCTTACATACCTCCTTTTCTACACAACTTTTCTTTATGTAGAAATTTAAATTGACCACAATGTTGTATTAGTGTGTGTGTGTTTAGGAGTTTCCAAACTTGAGAAATATCACAGGATGTGATAACATAAAGATGAACCAAAATGATGACTTAACCCAAATTTCTTGTTTACCTTATTTCATCATATCTTATTTTACTCATAAAGAAAATTCAGGATCCCTGTAAATTATTCTGTTATGAGTTTGATATGAAATGTCTCCCCAGCATTGTGTGTTGAATGACTGACGGCTTCCCCAGCTGGTGATTGCTATTCTGGGAACTTCAGTAAGTCAGGTCTACCTGGAAGCAATAAGGTCCCACGGGGCATGTCCCTGAGGGCTGAGTCTTGTCCCCAGTTCATTCCTGCTGTCTCCTTTTTCTCTGTTGTGGGGTAAACAGCCTCCTCTACCAGATGGTCTTCTCACCTTGCTCTCTATCTTACCCCAAACCAGAGCAAACCAGCTGACCTTGAACTCAAACCTTGAATCTGTGAGCCAAAGCAACTCTCCCTCCTCGAAACTGTGCTTCTTGGGTATTTATCACTATGACAATGTCTGATTAACACATTTGGGATGAGTAAAGAAAACAGAGACAGGCCCCTTCTCCCGAAAGACTAGTTCAGGTGTTGATGATGAAGTCAGAGTAAGGGGAAGTTAATCTTTAGAATGATGGAATGCAAGATGTGGAGGATGTGAATGCAAGAAAAAAGTAGAAACAGAACCCTGAAGAGAGTGTGTGCCCCAGACCTGCCTGCATCATGGCTGCTTGCTGAGTCCCACCTACTTCCTGTTGTATAATGGGGATTGTATAAAGAAGGGTATTTAGTGGGTTGTATAATAAGGAGGTGTTCAGGCAGGCCCTCCAGCTCCTCCACAACAAACCAAACAAACAAGCAAGCAAACCAACAAACACATCAAAACCTGCAGTCTGCTGGCTCAGCGCATAGTTTGGACAGGGCCAGGGAGTCTGGCCAGATTTTAAGGTTTTGGAAAGGGAATCCAGCAGACAATTCTCTGGTTTCCTTCTCTGGTTTTGTTTGGCTCTGAAAGGATAGAATATGTAGTCACCACCTGAGCGAGACAGGGAGACAGAGAACTTCAAAGCTTTGGGAGAAGAGACAAGAGAGCTAGAGCTAAAATCAGGTAGAACCAGAGGGACAGGGACAATATATACAGGCAGAGGAGGTTAAAAAAAAATGGTGATTGAGAAAGAATGAGGTGAGGAGAAAGAAAAAGACATAGGCAGAAAGAGTAGGGATCAGAAAAACTGAGGGAGAAATGACACAGAGGGAGGGGATAATGGAGAAAAAGTAGCAGGCAACGAGGAACAGATGTTTATTTGGTTTATTTGTGATGGTCACAATCTTTCTTTGAGGGAAGCCAAGACGGAAAATCAAGGCAGGAACATGGAGTCAGGAACTCAGGCAGAGGCCATAGAAGAGCGCTGCTTACTGGCTTACAGCCTCGGAGGCCAGTCCGATGGAAGCAATTCCTCAGTCAAGATTGCCTCTTCCCCAGTGACTCAAGTCTGGTGACAAATCTGATCATCACAATACTCTAAGTCAACCTGCACATGCACACACACACGTGTATGTACACACACATGCACATGCATACATACACACACAAACACACATGTGGGAGGAGGGACTGCTCTGTAGTCCTATCCCAAGGGAGCATGAATGGTCTCATTCAGGCTTAATGATACAAACTAAATTAATAAACTAAAGACCACCTCATATTTCACAGTTAGTACATGGCAAGCTTAAAACTGAATATTATTTTATCTAGTGTGTGCCTGGATTTTCACAACAAGTTTGTGTGATGCATTTTCCTCAGGTCAGACTCTGAGAAGCACTCATTGTTTTCTGAAGCGTGCTGCTAGCAAGGGGCCCAGCTGGATTTCAAATGCACAGCTGCACACCTCCTGAGCTTGGGCTTCAGTGGAGATGCTGGTCTGTTTTTCCCACTGTTCGTTGCCTCCGTTTCTGAAAATGAGCACTTGCCACGCTGTCTCCCTCCCTGGGCACAGGTAACTCATTGCAGTCCTACCAATGGTCAGCAGGTAAGTACCACAGTAACCGCATGCTAAGGGTAGATAGTGGAAGTCTGCGGAACTTGCTGAAACCTAGCAATGGGTACAGAGCTCTGAATAGGCATTTGAGCCTATGTTGATCTATGTTGATTATGAATCTGATGGGGGTTAGAATCACCGTGGAAACAAGCCTCTAAGGATGTCGGTGAGGGAGTGTCTAGATAAGGTTAATTCTAAATTAGGTAAGTTTCAAATGTAGGAGGTATCATTTGTACTTCTGGGGTAGCAAACGGAACGTAAAGGAGAAGTAGGGCTGAGTGGGACACTGATCTCTTTGTCTCATCCCCCTTCTCTCTGGCTCCTGAATGCAGTTACAATATTACCAGATGTCCTACAGCCCAACCACCTTGCCTTCCTTGCCAAAATCGATGATATCTCCTCAAACGAAAAACCTAACACACTCTTCCCCCTTAAGCTGCGTTGGTCATAGCAGCAATAAGAGCATCTGCTTTAGAATGTCACTTTAGGGTCAGGTCTGGAAGTTGGCACTTGTTTTGCCTACACTACATACGGGTCCTCCCATCTCCATAGCCATTAGACCTCCTGGAACTGCCAGCCTTGGATTAAAGGGCACCAGAAACCCCGGATGTCCCAAGCTTCCTCAGTATTACACGTCTTGGGACAGGTCTCCTTGGTTGTCTCTCTAATTACCTTGCCATCTTGTCACTGTAGCACACCACACCTGTCTGCACTCTATGCGCCACCATACAGTTCGTGAACCGGGCAAGGGGCTGGAGATTGAAACACACAAAGACTTAAAGACAGAGACACAAGTCATTCTTGTTGCCAGAATGCCCCAAGAATGCCCCTTTATTGTGTCCAGGGGTAGCTTATATAGGGATAGCAATGCCCCAGTCAAATGCACCAGAAACCATTCCCCTGCCATCAGAAGCTCCTGAGAATCTCCTGCTCAGAGCAGCTGTTGGCACTCAGATCAGAGGAAAACAAGTTGTTTACAAGAAATTCAGGATCTAGGGGTTCACAGCTCCCAGCAGATCACTTTTCCTGTCCCCACAGTACTTGCCTCTGATGCAGGCAGCCATTCAGTTCCTGATTTTCTACACTGATCTATCAAGAGCAGAAAAATGAGGCAGATCATCCCTTACCATTTTTGTTGTTAATGTTTTGGATGCTAGTTCCATAGCCCATGTTGGTTCCAAACACACAACTGTCCTACCTCCAATTTCTTGAGTGCTAGATTCACAGGTATTCACCATCCTGCCCAACTTTGACTTTGATTTCAACTTCCACTGCCCCCACCCAAGCTGAGGAACATCTCTCTGCCTGTAGGAAGGAGCCCTCCAAAACACAAAATGCCTTTGCCTAAAGCAAGAAAGCTTGTTCTATTGCATTATACAAAGGCTAGCAAAACCCCAAAATAAACTCAAGCCAGTGGCTCTGAAAATACCATGCATCATCAGGTATTCCCTTGGGGGATGCACGCCCTCAGAAGTCTCTGAATCCCAAGTCTGATTTTCCAAACTGCCTTTCTGAGCCGTTAGCCGTGTAGAGCTCAGCTTGCCTTTAGGCAGCCTGAAGGCTGAGGGCCCTGCTCAGGTGCAGCCTCTGAGCGGAGTGTGCCCCTAATAAGGCAGGCGTCAGTCCAGAGAGAAAATATTATCAATGATTGTTTATGAAGGATGTTACGACTATACAGTGGCTGGGAAGAGAGCAAACTGTCTGCCACAGAAGACAGTGACCAGAATGTAAAATTTTCACCTCTATTTGTAGCTGATGAGAGAGAGAGAGAGAAAGAGAGAGAGAGAGAGAGAGAGAGAGAGAGAGAGAGAGAGGGGGGGGGGGGGGGGGGGGGGGGGGGGGGGGGGCCTTTCTCTCTTAAAGAGCAAAGGCCAGCACCATCCTCTAAGCAGGGACTGAGAATCATTGAATACAGATTGGTGAGCTCTGAGGTACCTGTCTGCATGCAGGAGGCTCGAGATTCCAGGAACATCACTCTGGGAATGAAAACAGGGTTCATCGCTGCAAATGCTTGGAGATTAGAAAAGCCCCTTGGCAGCTTTGACTTTAAGTGGGGATTGTTCCCCGGGGAGAAATCAGCTGCACATTTGTGCAAGCATATGGGCATAAGGGAGGAAATTGCTCGAGCAGGGTGGCTTTATCAACCCGCAGTGAAGTCAGAAGTAGAGAAAAGTACTCTGTAGGTATTAGAGGAATGGGCTGTAAAAGCCTTGTGGCCAGAAAGAGGCCTGGGAGCTCTTGAGTGCCAAGTTCAATGGCAACCTTTCCCACAGTAAAAATGGTTGGGCAGGAGGTTAGAACAGGAGTATGGCATTGAGGAGCAAGAATCCCAATTGAGAGCTTGTTTCAATTTTGTCAATCTACTTCCCCAGGGATAAACACATTTTGTGAGGATGTCTTTCTAGTAAAATCATTATTTAAACACAACAAAATTCTACAAGTTTGAATTGTAGTTCATTGAATTTTTGACAATTGCATTTCCCAAGAAACCATTTTCCCAAGTGAAATATAGACTGTATTTTTATCACCTCAGCAAGCTCATTTTCTGCCTAGTCAGTGTCCCCAGCATCCCACCTCCTTGCTAGAAGCAACCACTTTCTGGCTCCTGGATATCACAAGGTTACTTGGACTTACTCTAGAACTTCATATCAAAGAAATCGTACAGCAGATGTTATTTATGTCTCTTGCAGCAGAACACACTTGAGATTTGTTTCTGTTGTGTATCACAGAAGTTAGTTCCATTATCTATTACAAGACTAAATCACAGTGTGTTTATACACTTGTCTGTACATGTTGCAGCTTCTAATATGCTTACTGCTCGCTGTCTGCCTTCTTTGGAAAACAACTTGTCCACTTTCTTACTGGATCACATGTTATTATTGAATCATACAAGCTCTTTGCCTATTGTGGTTACAAACGTATTAGAAGTCTATGTCTCTCTGACTTACACACGTCCTCTCTTGATTGTACTATATTTCAAAAGCAGAATTTAATTTTGCTGAAGCCCAATGTATCATGTTTATTCATTGTCATAGATATTTGCTTTGATTCTTTATGATAGGGACTTTATTATGCTCAATTCTGAGCTAGTGTGGGATTTCTTTATAGCATCCATCTTCATTCTGGCACTGACGTGGATCCCAACTCCATGCCTGCAGAGTGGACCGGCCTCAAAGGCACAAAAGGTCTGCGTCCCCGATTGCCTGACTTGATTTCACCTACTAAGCGGTACTGGCTTCATACACTGAGGATGACCTTGATTTCAGGATCTCCTTGCCTCTACCTTCTGGATGCTAGAATTACAGATCTCTGGTTTATGAAGCATCCTGTGTGCTAGGCAAGCACTCCACCAGCTGAGCTCTATTCGGAAACCCTGATTGATGCTTTTTAATGCCTAAGAAAATTCATCTGCTTTATACATGAAGATGTCCTTTCTGGCTTCTATCACCATCACAAGATTAGCTTTGCTTGTTTTAGGATTCCGTAGAAATGAAACCACCCAGTATATATTACTCATGTCTGATTGTTTCATGTAGCATGCCTCTTTGCTGGTGTTACAGAAGTTAGTCTGGTTTTTCATTGCATAAATAAATCACAGTGGGGTTATACATTCATATATAGATGGATATTTGGCTTCATAAAAGTTTTTAGCTATTATCAATAATGCTATTACAAACATTCCTGTATAATTGTACTCTTTCATTTTTATGCTTAGTTCTATAATTGAGCTCAGAGTAATTTTATGAATAGATTGTCAGGATTTAAGACCAGCTTTTTATCCATACAAATATTTAGTTGGTTGAAAATTATTTCCTGAAGACTTTTTCCTCCATTGACTTGCCTTAACATCTTTATCGTGTGTGTGTGTTTGGATGTGTGTATTATATGTAATATATGATAATAATGAAACCTTAACCATGAATACAGATATGTATGAATACTCATAGGAGTGCTCAGGATATCTTTTATTCTAATACTGGTGTTTCACCCAAATACTTGATTCCTAACACAGAACTCCTAAATCCTGCACAACTCCTGTGTGTCTTACATGATAGCAGACAGTAAGGCCATCCCATGATGGAAGACAGGGCCAAAGAGACTGACTCTTCATCAAGTTGTGTGCATGGGTGTGTTTGTGCGTGTGCAAGGAATTGAATACAAGCCCATATACATGCCAGTCAAGAGCTTTCCCTCTGAACTGAATCTCTGGGCCTTCAGAAGCCCTCATAAGGAAACTAGTTCAGTCCATAAGAGGAGGATCCCTTGTGACTTAATTGCTTCTTGGAGATTTACCAACTAAAACCTTCACATTGCCTAGTATATAGTTTCTGTACCTGAATTTTAGGACAACATATTCAAATCATAACATTGCCCAAAAAGACTCTCAATCATGGACTGGGGCATCTGTGGTACATTTTATAATCCCAGCACTTTGGAGGGTGACATAAGAGGATCAGGTGTTCAAGACCAGCCTAATCTACATAGTAAGTTCAAGATCAGTTTGGCTTACCTGGTATGTTAACTCAAAAAGTAATAGTAATAATAATAAATATAATAATAATTTTATTTCTGAATATAATATGACTGAGTGCAGAGTATTGTAGTCCTTGAATCATCAAATGAGGATAGGCTGGGCATCAGCAACAATAAGTTCTTTTGTCTAGCATACTGGTATTAGGAATTCATATTTTCTATTCATCCTGTTTGCCTAGGAAACTTTAAAAGAACGAACTCAACCTTGATCACTTTCTCTACTGGTCATCATCGGGCTTCATTGGTGTTTCCCTATGTCCTGAAATTAGCTTCTTCTTAAGTATATATGCCAAAATGAAGACCAACAACTAAAACATTGTTTCCCAATATTAACATTGAAAGAAATGCATTTGTCTCTAAGTATATTTGATACTTCTTACTTAGGTGTGTGTGTGTGTGTGTGTGTGTGTGTGTGAGAGAGAGAGAGAGAGAGAGAGAGAGAGAGAGAGAGAGAGAGAGAGAGAGAGAGAGAGATTTCCATGATTATATGATTACATGACCATGAACTGGCATACAGAGACCTGAGCAAGACATCTTCCTTTGTTGCTCTCTGCATTACGACCTTGAGACAGTACCCCTCACTGTACCAGAAACTCACTGCTTAGTCTAGAGTGGCTGGTGGATGAATTTTTGTAATCTGCTGCTTCCCCTCTGCCCCAAGCTACTGAGCTACTGCATGCATGTGAAGCCATAACCAGTCTCTTGTGTGTGTGCTGGAGATTTGAACTCAGGTCCTCATGATCTTACCCACTGAGCCATCTGCAAACGCTATCACAAATTATAAAATGTGTATTTCAAGTACCATCCATTTAAAACTTATTAACTATTCTGGTTATTTTTTTCTCTTTCAAATTATTTGTAGATTTTCCAGACACCATTTTGCTAAACACTTAAAATGTTATTTTAATCTTACCAGAGAACATACTCTATGATTCCAACCAGATGACATTTACTAGACATATATCTTTATGAACATCCCAAATATACTTGTCATAATATGTGTATTGTAGACACTGGAGATATGATCTACAAATGTCAGTATGCTAAATCTGGCTAAAACCACTTTCAAATGTTCTGTATTCTTTTACATACCTGTTTACTTTAGGTACCAGTTCTGATTGAGTGGTGATTCTCTTCACTATTGTCAGGCTTCCCTTATGAATTTTGTAGTATTTTTATTCATTGCATACATGTTTTTCTGTAGGATTCTTTAGAAGTCAGTGTATTAATGATGGTATACTATGCCTTGTTTATCCCAATATTCCCTGACTATGAGTCTGGTTTCCTGGTACACAGCATTGGCTTCTTTTGCATATCCACAGAAGTCTGTTCATGATGTCTCTGTCCTTTGGCTCTTTGTTTACCTATATGTGATGAACTGTGTCTCTTAAAAACATGCTTTTGACTCTCCCTTTACATGCCATATGGGAGCTGCCCTTGGCTGTCGGCTCATTCCCCTTCCTGAGGAGCATGGGTAGCAACGTGGGTAGCAGCTCACTGTCTGTGGAAGTTCAGTGCTGAGTATCTGGCTACTTTGTATTTGTTTCCTGTTTTCTTCAGCTAATCAAGCTGTGAGCTGATTTTCTCTGTTGAGCCAGTTCTCTTGCTTAGCCTTTTCGTTTGATTCAGTTTTTGTTGTGTTGTTCCGTAGTGGTGTCCCCCAGACAACAACACATCCTTGGCTTACTGGAGTCTGTGCTGAGTTGGCATTGCATCTGCTCGGCCACAGGAGGTGCTTTGTGGGAACAGTCCTCCTGTCTGTCTGCTCTGCTCACCAGTTCCTTCTCAGCTCCTCCCTCATCTCTGTCACGTTCCCTCTAAACAATCCGCTGCCTTTCACATCGGTAAAGGAAAGCATAGTTCTTCATACTTAGCATTTCTAGTTTTTCCTTCCTTCCGTTCAAATGCTAGTGTCCATTTTTCATCGTTTACATTGGCCCTGAAGTGTTCTTTTTGTATTTCATCTAGTGTGAGTCTATATATATATATATATATATATATGTTTCAGATGTTGTTCATCATCGGGAAAGCTTTATTCTTCATTTGAAAGCTGTTTGTACTGACTAAAGAATCTATCTGAAAATGTTTATCCATACACAGTCACTCATGTGATATTTTACAATACTATTTCTTTGTTTTTTGATTTCATTGTTTCATTTTTTTATTTTGAATTATTAAGCCTGCTATGATTCTTCTTCACATTCCCCAACTTCTAGATGGTTCTATGGCTTTTCAGTAACAGAAACTTAACTATATCATGTCTGTGAACAATTTTCTTTGTATCTGGAGTTTCTTGGCTGCTTGATCTAAGAGTCAGTGTTTCTGATCGAATTTCAAAATAGTTTGTCAAATATTTTAGAAGTATTTTCTGTCCAATTTTCCCTCTCTTCTTGAGAAACTCAATCAGAAGTTTCTGTTTTATTTTTCAGACATCCATTAGATATATATATTTTTTTAACCTTGTCATTAAGTCTACGGGTATCTTCATTGAACCTAATAGGTCATTAATACCATCAAATTAATCTCCATTTCAACTATTGAAATGTCTACTTAAATTTTGAATTTATCCTTTTCTATAAGATTCTCTACTTCTACTGAAACTCTCTATTTCTTTTGCATATTTATTTCTTTAAAATTATTTTGTAGGCTAAAGTAACTGTCTGTTAACTCTAATCCAATGGTTCTCAACCTGCAGGTCACAACCCTTTTGTTGGTCGAACAACATTTCACAGAGGTCACATATAAGATATCCTGCATATCAGATACTTACATTATGATTTGTAACAGTAGCACAATTACAGTTATGAAGTAACAACATAATAATGCTATGGTTGGTGGTCACCACAATATGAGAAATTATATTAAAGGGTCACAGCATTAGGAAAGTTTACAACCACTGGTCTTATCTGTTTATGTGTGCATCTGTTTATTGGTTTGTTTTCTCATGATCAAGATTTCTTCTGCTGTTTTCATATATTTAGCACTAAAAAAGAAAAAAGAAAAAAAAACAGCTGGGCATTTTTGTTACTATGCTACAGACTCTGAATTCTTTTGCTTTCTTTGAAACAGTGGTTATTCACTAACACCTGGATGCTGTAGCATTTAGTTTAATGCTGCTTTAGGCTGATACTGTTTTGCTTTCTTCCTTAGTCAGGGCAAATGTTTTGATTCTCGGAAGTAGTTTCATTTCCTAGCCTTGGCCTTTGTATGTTTTCAGAACCAAAGATGTTTAACAAAATTTACTCCCATAAGAGGATTCTAACTCAAAGCTTTTGGTGGGTAGCAGAGGAAATCTTGCAAGGATGTTTCATCCTTTAAAATGTTAATATTGCCTCAGACAGCCATAGGGTCTGTCCACACCTACATAGTTTTAAAATCTCATAAAGATTTTTAAGGGATTCATACTTCTCTCTCTCTCTCTCTCTCTCTCTCTCTCTCTCTCTCTCTCTCTCTCTCTTTCTCTCCCTACCCCCCCCCTCTCTCTCTCGCTGCATTTTTTCTGAGAACGGTCTCTGGAGATTGGAGGATTCTGTCTTCTGACTCATCAGACACATAAATCTGCAGCCTGGGTTCTAGCGCACACATTCTATTACTCTCAGTATCTTCCAGGGAATAATAGATAAAATTCTCGTCTAGGAGATTTCCTTTGTTCCAGAATCAAATCTATAGTAGTTTCTCTTTCCTTTGGTCACTTTTTTTTTTAATTTCTTTGCTTCTGGAAAACTTGTTTTATGCTCATGTTTTTATTGCTTTCATTGGAAAAACCAATCTAATGCAAGTACAATTACCTAAACTTAAAATCCTTGGTAAGTTTATCTGGTCATTTAGTCAATAACCACTTATAAAGCCTGTCTTGGTCACTGTTCTATTGCTGTGAAAAGACAACAGGACCAACACAAATCTTGGGAAAGAAAGCATTTAATTGGGGACTTGCTTACAGTTTCAGAGGGTGAGTCCTTTATTTTCATGGCAGGGAGTATGGCAGCAGGCATGGCAGGCATGGGGCTGGGCAAATAATTGAGAGCTGTACCCTGATTCACGAGCCAGGAGTTGGGGTGGTGAGAATCGACCTGGTATGGGTTTGTGAAACCTCCAAGTCCACCACTTGGTGAAATACTTCCTTCTGCGAGGCCACACCTCTTAGACCTTCTAATCCTATCAAAGAATTTCACTCCCTGGTGACTAAGCATTAAAACTTATGAGCCATTTGGGGCCATTCTATTAAAAGCACCGCAAAGCATTTCCCATTGGTTTTCTGTTGGTTGTGACATTGGCATCTTAAGGGATGAAGCTAGAGAATGAAAATGGAAGTCTTTCTGAGGAGCATCATGTGATAAGAGTCACACACAAATGTACAAGGAGAACATGTGGTTATGAGATCCTACGGCAGGCCAATTTTAACCATTAAAGAAACCCATGGAGAGGTCTCTGGAGAAAAGAATTCAGCTAGCATTTGAAGGAGCATTGAAAGGAGTTCCTGGAAAGTATCCCTGTCATTTCTGCTAACCAGTTCCCCGTGCATGTCCTAGAAAGGAGGCCAGGATACTAAGGTGCAGTGATTCATCTCTAACCTTTTCTAGATCTATCAATGGCCGATGAAAACGTCCTTCATAGAAGTCCTACAAACTTAAGAGTTCTTTAATTGGAGTTATGGGGGAGAGAGGAAGTGCAGCCAGATATCCCAGCCAGCAAATGAAGCAGAAGGTCAGAGACTAAAGTTTCTGGCCCACTTCTAGATAACAAACTGAAATCCACAAGATCTAAGAATCATCTTATCCACCCAATAAGAAAGAGCTGGGTGGAGGGATGAAAACTTTTTTTACAGATTAAGAATGCTACTGCAGGAGAAGAGCTATCAGCAAGACAGTATTTTGTTCCCATTCTTGAGCTTCAGGATTCTCAGCCTGGGATTCCTGTTGAGATCAGCAGGAGCGGGAGGCAGGGCTTCTCAGCAGCAGGACCCCAATGGTGGGAGCCAAACACTTTTTACCACAAACCTGGAAAAGGGGATGCCCTGTTCTCTTACACTTGTCATAGTAACTACTTAATATTCTTTTATGTTGATTTATTCTGAGTTATGTCAACTTATGGTAATGCTTTCTCAACTTCTTTTAAAATTATGAAATAATTACACGGGGTTGACTGGATACTTAGTCCCCCTTTTTCTTTCTGGGCAGTGGTAGGCATTCTGCCTAGAACTCAAAGTCTAATCAGCCAACCCTTGATATAGTTTGCCGTTTATAAAATCCTGCTGGTCGAGTAATAAAATGAAACACATCCTTCAGAAGATGCTCATTATCTTTGTATTAATTCTATTTGACTTAGCAACACTTCTAATCCTATGAAGAGTACTTAAGAAAACAAAACAAGACAGCAAAAAGAAAGGCATAAAATATTCACAGCCTATTACTTAACACTTGTCAATGCTAATATTCAAGGTTGAAGGTTTGGTTCCTTTTTAGCAGAGGCATATGGATTGAACTTGGGACTGAATACATCCCTTGAAGTGGTTGGATATATATGCTTAGTGATGACACTATAGGTGTTTGCTGGACAAATCGTAGGCAGCTTTTTAAGCCATGCTAAACATCATACACCTTATTCTTAAGGCAATGCAAAGTCACTTAAAGGTTTTTAAGCAAGGGGAATTATACAATCAAGTTTGTATTTTAAAAATATCCCATATTACTAGCTGTAATGACACATGCCTTGAAGACCTTAATTTGAGATGTAGAGGCAGGTGGCTCTCTGTTAGTTTGTAGCCAGCCTTGTCTACATAGTGAGTTCCTGAACCAGAGCTACATATATTGTTTAAATAAGTAAATAGTCCCTGGCTACATTGCAGCGAATGTAGGGATTTGGGGAGATGCTGTTAACAGGCTGTGACTGACATCAGCTTGAGAGTTGACAAAGTTGAGACAAAGGTAGAAGTGAGGGAAGAAGAGAACATTGTATAGAATAACAAGAGATAGTTAGGAAAGACAAAGGAAAATGTCAAGTAAATGATTGTTAGATGTGGTATCTGTTAAAAGATTTTCTTTTTATTTTTGCCTATGTGTAGGCTTCTCTTTATCTTAGTAATATTACCTTAAGTTCAGAAATATTGTGTTGTTCATTTCTGACTTAGAATTAACACCATATTTGCTTCTTCTTCTAGGTTGCCAAATTCAGTGTAGTGATTCCTTGATGTATGCAAAGAATTTAGCCCTTCACACCCTAATATGGAAGACAAAAATGGTTCTCCAGGTTTTGCTAACATATCCGATTCTGTCCCTTTAGGCATGAAGAACCTTCTTTATATTTTATTTCTTTTAGAGTAAACTCTTACAAATAATTTACTGGATTATAGTATATTACCATATTAAGATTCTCATAGCAGCAAGCGCAGGCTATCTTTTACCATCTTCGTGACATCATTCAGGACAAGACAGAAGTCATCACTAATTAAACTGGTTGTGTCAAATCCCTTTCCTCAAGGAAAAGACAACAGTTTGCCTTTACCTAAACAGATACATTTTCCTCAATACAGAGTCATCTTCTCTGCCCCAATGTACGGTCATAATTACTACCCATAGGCTGCCAGAGCATTGTAGTCACCTTCAGAGTAACACAAAGGACTACAGATGAATGAAGAAATCATTTTACAAAAGATGTGTAGTCATTGGTTTGCTCTTATGGAATTTGAAGATTTGACAGTGTGACTCCTCTAACCAAAGCATACTATGGCCTGATAAATATTCAGTTATGACACAGATTGGGAAACAGCATCTGTCAATTTAGCATTACTATTATTATTATATCTTCAAATATGCAATATGTGCTTTGAATATGCAACTCATATATAGCAGCGTTTCTCCCACAACCACAAATTGTGTGTCTGGAATCACTGGGGTAAAAGTGAGAACAAATCCCACTCAAAGATGGTCTAACCTCTGCGTTCCAGCCTGGAACTCTTCTGATGTGAAAGCTTTAGCTACTAATGGAGAAATGTTTTCCATGAGGGACACAATGACTGTGCCATTGCATTAGCGGCCCCCTCTCAAGTTCATGCTGGCTGCGTTACAAAACTCACTGTATCTAGAAGGGTGGAAGGTCTTGGGTTTACTATCCTAACTAGATGACTGACCATGACCTCAAGGGAAAAACAGAACACGTGGCAAGGGACTGTAATAAATGCTATTCAATTTTATTAATTTATTCCTGAGACTTTCCATCCTAGTCTTTAGTTTACCCAGGGCAAGTTAAACAATAGATAACAAGGAACTACTGTACCAATAGTGCCAAAGGGAAATTTAGAAACAGACTGTCATACATGACACATGAACACACATGTGCTTTTACATTCATGTTTTACATCTCTCCTCATCTTTTCTCCCCATTTTTATATAAAGCTTGTTACCATGGTTCGTAATGTATTTAACATCCACTTGATGTTCACACCAGAGATCTATTCATAAATGGTTTCACCAAGTATACCAAGGTAAGATACATGAAATAGACATTTAGATAATACATGGGCAAAATTAAAGGGCCAGCCTGCCTTCTGGAAAAACTGGCAGAGTTCAGGACATGCTTTCCTTAGCTGAGCTTGGGACAGAGGAGAGAATTCAGCTTAGCATAAGAAAGAAATTTCTCGGTCACACAGCACAGCATTGAAAGTGTGTCTGATTGTCAAGGTGTTTGGCTCCCAACCCCGGGAATCTAAATGATAGTCGGAAAATTTAATGGATTAAATGCGAGATTGTGAAGTCAATACAAAGTACCACTCTTCTCTCTTTATATTTGAGGAAAATGATTCTCAGAGAGGTGTTGTAATTCACCTAGCACTGAACTTGCAGCGGGCTAACTCCATCCAGTAATGAAATCTTGCTTTTCCTATTGCCGATGACAAAAGGACTATGGGAAAGTTGTTAGGCTTCTTCTCCTTCAGCTCCTTTGGGGAGTCAGCCTCTCTTGAATAGTAAGCACCTTATTTGGAATTACTTTAATATATATTCAAAATGCACCATTAAGTGAAATTTTAGACTAATTATTTACCCCATTAATCTCTAGAAATTTATAGGCTACTGGCTATTATTAACGTAACTGAAAGTCACTAAGTGTTAACAGTATGTCTCTTCTGGAACACCAAATTCTCCACCCTTAGTCATGCACACCTCATGATACCCAACACACACACACACACACACACACACACACACAAAACACCAAATAAACATGGGTTTGAACTTAAGAGCTTTTCTTGGTGCATTCTTGAATGTGGGAGACAGCCAAACTATTTAGATACGCAGACATTTATGAGTCCACGAATGTAACTAATTCTCCTATGCATCCAAAAGCATGGAAATGTTTCTCTTGACTTTTGAAATACATGGTGTTAAATCCACTTTATAAAATGAATCATGACTGTTACTCTTAAGATGAATATTGAGCTGTGGTTTTCCTAAGATGGCCAAACCTCCCTCCCATTATCTCCTTCCAGAGTACAGATAGCAGAAAACCCACTGAAACCTGATTAGACATGTACCAAGAACAATAATCACTTGTTCTAATCCACTGAGAAGTGGTACTTGACTATGTATGCAGCAGAACCCGAATGATCCTGACTGATACACAAACCTACAAGCCTTGCATAAGTTTGAATCAGCAAACCATTTCTGAGAGATGGATATGTGATTACATCCATTCGACAGTTGAATAATTTAAAATTTCATAACATGTGCAAATCACACTGTGAGTTTGAGATGAAAGAATTAAAGGAAAGAGGGATCCACATTCCATGAGAAGACAAGTGTTTGGTTCTGTGCTAAAGAATTCGTTGGATTCTCTAGGATGGTTTCTTCCGCTAACAACTTATATCAATTGATCTTCGGAAGAGATAGGACCATGACAAAGATGTACTTTTGCACACAATATCTCCCAAGGTTGCACTCCTGACTGAGGTGCTTGGAAAGACTTATCACAATAGATAGATAGATAGATAGATAGATAGATAGATAGATAGATAGATAGATAGATAAGACAGTCCCTTTGGAAGAAGTGTCTCCATTTCTACTCTGAAAAACAAATCCCACAGGTGAGTGTAAATACATCTTAATGAACTACAGCTATTTCTAACCTGCCCCAAATGTTAAGTGTTTCACCTGTGACAGCATACCACCTGGGGGGGTGGCAGAGATCACACATGAGAGCATGGAACACTAGGAATGAAACCATAGGGAAAGAGGAAAATGTAAGGTGTCCTAATAAAACTGAGTTACAACCAAGTAATCTATACTGTCCAATGAAAAATGATAAAACTTGGCAAATTTCAAGGCTAAGTGGCCTGCTCAAGCCCACTCTTTACCCCTCTTCCTACAGCGTACCCAAGATGATGGAGATCCTGCCTCAAGCATAAAAGACAAGAGGTAGAAATGGCCAAAATTCATTTTCTTAACATGTGGTCTCATCTGTAGAAACAAAACAACAAAGAAATTATTCATTTACCTAGAATGTTCTCTGACAGATGATGGAGCCACCTGGTCCCTGAACATGGACTGCCTTCCAAAAATGAGCTAAACAGGTAGTTTTACAGATTAGAAAAATGCTGTTAAATGAAACAAAATTCTTTCCAGGGCAGTTAGCTTGAGGTGAGGAAGATCTAGAAAGAGCCAGCATCTCCCTCAGCACCCACTGGGTACTGACTGGACGCCATTTTTCTTGTTCTCAGGAGCCACTCTTGGACAGTCCTGCTGTCCTTGACGTCTATCATTTTGTACACCCTAAAGCTGCTCTTCCCACCTCTACCTTCCTCATTGTGGCGGCACTTCTCATAGATGACACAACATTTTCAACAAACCGTCTGATTTACGTCACAGCATTGATCTTAAGCATGTCCATGGTGTCTCCCTCATATGAAATCCAAATGTCCAAGGCTAAAAAGGCCCATCCACCTCGGCTCACTTCTTAGAATGTGTTCTTAAACACCTGTCCCATCGGTTCCATCTCTAGTCTCATCCTCCCATCCTTTTTTACTTTCTAAACCCCTACTGACCCCTCCAAACTCCTATATTTCATTTTCTATGATGCCTCTTCCTGCATTTGATCCCACACAAGTTTGCTGGGATGGGTTCAATATTTCATTTTTAATTCCTTTTTGACCTGACTTTCCACACCAGTGAATTCTGAAGGCACTGAGATCAAGGAATCACTGTCACCCATTTGATATCACAAGATATGGTTGTCATATAAATATGAGGTGGGGGAGAAGGTTGGGAAGAATTAAGAAGGAAAGAACAGAGAAGGAAGGTGGAATAGGAAGAATCCAGCATCTCTGGTAGTCTCTGTCTCTTCGTCTAGAGCCCTTTCCTCTCTTGATGGTTCTTTCATCAGACACTCAAAAGTAAAATCAAAGTAGCCATGCAAGTTCTTCTTCACTAATGAAAATTATATTTACATAACATCTTCTTCAAACCTGAGAAGAAAATTGAATATAGACTAATAGAATTTCTACAATAAAGAACTCATATAGAATGTATTGATATTTGAGATTGGATATTGAAATGATATGACCATAAAATATGGCAACAAAGTAAATTGTTAGAGTGTTACATCATCTCTAGCAACACTAGCATGCAATGTCTCCTGTAGTAAAATGCTCTGCTGAGTGAATATTACTGTTTCAGTTCTGTAGAAGAAGAAATGGAGTTTGGAGAATTCTCAAGGCCACCTTGCAAACCTGAGGGAAAAAGTCCCTGTATGCAAATCCCTGAACTTCTGGTGATTAAAGTTCTCTTTCTACACTCCCTGCCGAGCTACTGTGCTTTCAATACAAAGTCAAGGAGATTTCCTTGAACTTGCATGTCACCCTGGGTTAGACTGCCCTTTGTTTGGGAGTTCTTATTCACTTTCTTATCCAAGTTATACCAGCGCAGCACGTACCTAATAACCTTCTCCAACAGCAAGAAGAACGATGATTTTTTTTGTCTTACTTTTTTTTTCTATGATATCAAAACCACTGTTTGCCAATGTCTCCCCTGCAATTAAATGAGCCAGGCAAGGGGAAAGTGCACGCCGAGTCCCTGGAAACCAATGTTCTTCTCACAATCAAACAACTTTACATGAAAATTTGAACCCTGCCTTAAAAGCCTGGAAGAATTCTTGCATTCATAGAGGTGATTCTTATGCTAAAATGTCTAAGTGTCCCCCACCCCCACCCCCAGACCTCGAGGGAACAGAATACTTCAGTTCACCCATTCAATTAATCTTTTAGTAAACACAACAGTCCTAAATGGAACCAGGCCTTTTTTATACACAGGATCTATTAATAAACTTAAGATCCCAAATCTGGTAGATGACGCACTTTTCCTCTTCTTTCTCAATTTAGTTCTTCAATTCTTTCTACATTTATTTTTCTGCTAGGGCTTGAACTGCTATATTGATGAGAATCTCATTACTTCCTGAGGTCCCCAAGGTTCAGTGGTTTGCAACATCTATGGGACAGGTTTTGGGGACAAACACAATTCCCTCACTCATGGGGCATGGCAGAAACATGGAGAGGCCAACTTGTTAGGGGCCTTTGTAAAGCTCCCCCGTGGTCCCGCATTAGACTTTAGCAGGCTCTAGCCTCTTTTAAGACAAAAGAGACCCGACCATAATTAAATAGTCAGAGAAATTCCTCATAGGCTTCTGCCTTTAAACATTCAGAAGGACACTAATTAGGTGGGAACCCTTCTCTGCCAAGCTCCCCAGCACAGAGGGAGGGCTGCCCTGGAGGATTCTTCTCTAACTAGCAGCTGTGTGTGACCCCCTCATTGATTCCCTAAATTGTGTTTGCCCCACTAATAAAGCCTAACGGAGGGAGCCGGCAGACTGCCTGCCTCTATCCATCCAGGGGACACTGCTTTCCCCAGCGTGCACTGCTGGGCATGAATGACCCTTTTGTTTTCCTCGCAAATGTTTTGGCAGGGCTTCTGAAAACAGTAGTGAATGAAAAACCACATGGTTCTGATTGTTTTCTCTGAGATCACACTGATTTCCTCAGGGTGTCTGTCTCCTAGGGGAGGTGGCTCTGGGGCCTGCGGATCAACTCTGTCTGTAAACTTCTCAACTAATCCCCCCCAAACGATTTGTTAAGAAGTACCTAAATATACACAGTTGTGCTCAAAAGGGATTTGTTCTCTGCCCAGGTTCCAGTGATCATCCCGGAGAAAGGTACTCCTGGTTAAAGCATACCCTGAGCTGAGTAAAAGACACCGAAGTCAGGGCAGCTACTAAAGCCTTCCGGAGAGGGTCTTTCAATGTTTTGAATGAAGGAAGAATAATCAAGCAAAGGTAGAAGAAAGGAAATGGGGTAGAGAAAGTTACCATTCTGGAGGTGTTCAACATTGCTGGGATGGTCACCTTGTCGCCAGTCTGTGATCAGGGTTTCTCAGTGGTTGAAGGTTTAGTTAGGGCAATTCTTTATTCTAGGGACTTTCCTGAACAGTCTGAAGTGCCTATCAGCAGCCCTATCCCTCCCATTGGTGCAGGAATGTCCCACTTCCGGCTGCAGCTACCAAAAGTAGCTCCAATTTTGCCAGATGCCCTTTGTTGTGGGGTGGAAGAGAAGGCTAAATTCACACACGTTTAAAAACCACTGAAGTTGTCGGATGAAGAAGACAAAAATAAATGCAGGAACACTCAGTGTAACTTGGTTCTGGGATTGGCAATTTTGAAAGACCCTTGCTTAGCCTAAGATTAGCTGTGACTTCTGCCTGCATCCCACCCTCTCTTACTAGGGAGAGGTACACAAAGAATATGACTAAACCGTCAGGAGTGAACACCATCTCAGGTTTCCTGCCTCCATACTTGAGTCCCAGGAACAGCAGGAAGGGGAAACTCTGGCACTACCCAAGACCCTTTGACTCCCTCCTGGGGTGCACATATGCCAGGGGCTGAGAAAGAAGGAGATTTCCCACAGAAAAGAAGGCTGCTGACATTTTAACAACCTCATTTGGCATGTCATTGACCAGCCAAGGCCACAGGTCAGATTCCCAGCTCTGACATTCTGCTTCATGCAAAATGAAAATCCTCATGGTGATAATGAATACCTCCAGCCTCTAGTTACACTCTGGGGTAGAGAAGATATATCGGCCACCTGAATCTCCCCAACATTCTTATGTATGAAATGGTGGGTCACACACATACCTGTGGTCTCCTCTTAGCAAGGCGCCAGGCCTACCCCTACTTGTCTTCACTGATTGCTGATGGGCAATTACTCCATCTGGTTTCTACCAGTGACTCCCAATTTCTACCTGCATGATCCAGTCACATCTCCCTGATGCTCTCTGAATTCCAGGTTTACAGCAGTGTTCCTACCATCCCTCCAAAAATCTACAAATCTGCTTACTTGAAATCCTTGAATAGTTTTTATTTCTTTTGAACTAGAGTCCTCTTGCCAAGACAATCACCACCATGTCTTTGTCTATTTCCCCAAACCTCTCAAGAAGTGTCCCCACCTCAGTCCTTTCACCACCTGCACCTCAGTGAACCCCACATAATTCTCCAAAACTCTTCTGCCTAATTTCAGACCCAAGTCCATCTCTTAGCACAACAAAACACTCAGGACCAACGACTTCACCAAGACCCTAACTTTCAAGAGGCAACGAAATGATCCAAGGGACTGAGGAAATGACCCGGTGGATAAAGGACTTGCTGTCAAAATATGAGGACTCAGATTGTCATCCTCAGAGCCCTCAGCAAACTAGGCAGGACATACAAGTCTGTAGGTCGAAGGCTGTAACACTAAGATCAGGGGCAGAGTTAGGAAAATTCTTGGAAGTGAACTCTCCTTAGCCAACGCAAAGCAGAGAACAGCAAGGAAACTGTCTCAAACAAGGTGAGAGACAGGGGCCAACATCTGAGGTTGTCCTCTGACTGCCACGCATCCACCATAGTGTGGGCGTAACTGTACTCACACGAACACCTAAGCGTCATGCACCCATGCAAGTCTTTTCCTTCCTGGAAAATGTAAACATATTACATCATACAGTTAGAAATATAGCCGCCATCAAGATGAATGAATCTAGTTGGGAGAGTGAAACATTCCTGTGATCTCAGCACATGGCATGACTTCATGTGGCCCCTGCCAGCCACCAGCACAAGACCCTAGTGAGATCTCTCAGGCTTGAAACAAGGAATGAGCTTTACTCCAGCCTCTGGAGCAGTGAATGGGTTTGGTGAGTGTGGAAATGTGGAAGATGAAATGCTGGGTGCTTTGGGCACTCTCTGTCCAGCCAGCCAGACACGCCTGGCTACACTCCTTATGTGTGTCACAAAAACTTCACAAGACCCGGTTGATTTCTCCCTTGTCAGGGATTGTGGGTGTGAGAGGCAGGGGATGCATGTTCTGGCCTCACAAACCCAGTGCATTGTTTCTTGATCATTGCAAATAAAACCAGAGTAAACAAGCAGAAGCGGTGTCTGGAGGTGGAAAAGAAATGGCCTTTGGTGTGAGCCAGGCTTTGGTGTAAATCTAACCCTGCTACCTGCTTACAATCTGTGTAGTCTGGGAATAGATCTTTTAATTCTACTGAGCGTCAGTCTCCTCCCTCCTTACTGGAGGTAACACCTCCCTCCAAAACTGAGTGTAAGTTCTACTTCTTCCTTGCTCAAGTTTAAACATTAGGCCCCCTTCATGGTTCGTATTCCATGGGTGATTTCAATAACACCAGTGATGCTAACAAAATCCCTTAGCCTAAAGTTCATCCTTCATCTTTGAAACTAACTCAATATGAGTAAATGCTTTCTTGGGGAATCCAGATCATAGGGACCATACTTTGCTGTAAGCCTGGCAACAGACCAGACTGCAGACCTTAGAAATAAATCTGAGTCTTGGTCCAGTTGACCAAAGATGCTTGCGTGTGTCAGAGAGGCTTCCACAGAGACTAAGGCATATGGAAGACAGTGTTTAACTTTGCTTGTCGTTTTAAAGTATAGCTCATCGTGCCTGGGGAACTATGGTGGCAGGAGCTGAGGTGACTGGTGACATGACACCCATAGTCAGGAACCAGAGAAGGAGGGAAACAGAAGCTGGGCTTCTCCAGCTTTCTCCCCGGGATCCCAGCAACGGTCTGATACACCCACCCCACCCACAGTCAGGGCTGGTCTTCCTCCTTTAGTTCTCCCGTGCCTGACACTCCCTTGTCTCCCGAGTAAGTCTAGATCCCATCAAGTGGACAGTCTATATTAACCAGCATAGCAACTCACAGATGTGCATCCTTATCTCTCTTTTATATGTGAGGAATTTTCATCCTAAGGTCATAGAGACAAAAAAGTGACTTGAGGACTTGAGCCTCCAGATCTGTAAGATTTTAACGTCCTAATTCCGCCAGACTTGCTAAACCTTAGAAATCCAGGAAGTAAATACCCACTTAAACTTGCCTCTCAGATAAGCAACAAATAATTTTTGTATAAATATACCCACACACATTTTTCAGGATAAGTTTATCTAAACTAGTATACGTTGAAATGTATCTCTTAGCTGTCTTCCATGGCAATTTAGCTGAGCTTCGTGCATTTTATCTGACAGCGATCCTTAGGAGGCTCAGGCTGCATAAAGAGATGACAAGGAGTGGTAAGACTACCCACCAGCAAGCTTGTGAAGACATGCCTTTCAGAAGTAGAAAGTCACGTCTTTCTTACTGAAGGATTCTTAGAACCCGAAACGTAAGACTACCATACTTACTTTGATGGTTTTGGAAGAGCAGAGAGTACTAGAAGGTGTGGAGATTTTTAGGATGGCTTTCTCCTGGAATCTGACCTAGATCTAGACACCTCAAGGATGTGCAGGATACTGATCAGAGCTGGCAGCAGAATGATCCATGGAGAGATAGTGCTGCCTGAGCAAATTCAAACCATGCCTATCTTTCTCTGGATACTCATAGGTCTTATTTGGAGGCCCAGACTCACTGAAACACACCTCCAGGACAGCCACCGTGTTGATTATTTATTTGTGGCATTTTATTTAATCTGTTGACATTGTTGGGAGATAGATTGAAAATCCCATTTATTGACTGACAGGTATGTGGATGATGAAATCCAGATCACAATTCAAGAGTAGGAGACATAGATTTAATGCAGGCCCACTTATTAGAAGCTTACAACTATTATTGTGTTATATCCATGAAGTGTGGAGACCACGATTTTGTAATATGTAGTTGGGTTTTTCCATAACCATAGCTCATATTGCTCTCTCTGAAGTCATTCTGCCTGAATGATCTGCTGTCTGCTGATCTGTACCTTCAGTGACTCATCTCTCAAGTTCCGTGTCAAAACTGATAATATTTATTAGCTTTTTTAGTTTTATACACATTGGTGTTTTGCCTGTGTATATGTCAGGGTGAGGTGGTTGGTCCCCTGGAACTGGAGTTACAGACAACTGAAAGCTGCCATGTGGGTGCTGGGAATTGAACCCAGGTCCTCTGGAAGATTAGTCAGTGCTCTTAAGCATTGAGTTCTCTAGCTGGAACTGGCAATGTTTATGAATCTTATCTGATACTTTCAATGACATGCAACACTTCTGCTCTATACCCCAAATCATTCCCAAATTTGCCTTCAGATTTGAACTCTCACTATAGGAACTAGATATTCCCTTCCTTATTATATGTATAATGTCTCTTACTATCACTGGAGATGTAGCTTATCACAGTGGTTATGAATATAAGCTACGAAGCCCTACTTCTAGCTCACCATTACTGACTGTGAGGCATTGAGCAAACTGTACAATGTCTCCAAGCTTCAGTTTCCTTGATTTATAATTAACATTATAACTCTTACCAAAAGACGTTGTTATATAGGCTGAATAACTTAAAGGCTTTGAGGATATTGTCTATTGCAAAGTAAGTGTCCATTATATATTATGTTTTTAGTATTACTACTAAATAATGACAGCAAGCAGTATTTTAATTTTCAGTAGGTATCAAGCACATAGATAAACGTACATACACTATCTAATTTAATTCTTGCAATAGCTTTAAGGGTTGGTTGAACTACCATTAGCTACTGGATCAGAGTGAACAGGCAAACACTGGCTGACTACGGAGGCTATACTATCAACCCCAGATCTCTCTACTCTCTCAAATTTCTGATTTATTGTTGAATTGTGCTTCAAATTAGCAGCTGAGGTGAATGTCACCATTTTCTTTATTAGGGTAGCACATGTAACACACGTTACCTAACCAAAATCTTTGTGATTACGCATAAGAATTTAAACAGCAAGAGTCCAGTGAGATCATAATAGTTGACCTAACTTAGCTTTTACATTGGCAGAAATGCTATTTCCTTTTCTCTGTGTATGTGGTGTGCATGCATGCATGTGGAGATATTCACAAGGGTGAGGGTGCTTATGTATTCAGGCGCTTATGCACATGTATGTACATGGTTTAGACCTCAAAATTGACATCTTGCTTGATCCCTCCACATTTTATGTATTGTATCATGGCTACTCACTGAACCCAGAATTCATCATCTATGATCAGGTTAGTTAAGATCTACAAGATGATCAGCTTTTATGAAAGTCCCGGAGAACCAAACTCCATTGTTCATACTTCTGTGCCAAGTTTTTTATCCACTGAGCCATTTCTAAAGCCCTTGTTAATAGATTTGTACATTAAATGGCATGTCTGTTGCAGACCTTGGGTTTCTTCTACACCACAAGAACATCTTTACAAATTAATTATTGTAGAGGAGTCATATATATTCAAACTTCTTATATTTATTTATGTTTCAGGAAGGCTGCTTGTATGTCCCAGCCGCCTAGAACCGAATTAATCACACAAAACTATATTATTTAAACCATTGTTTGGCCTATTAGCTCTAGCTTCTTATTGACTAACTCTTAACTATTAATTTAACCCATTTCTATTAATCTGGGTATCACCACGTGGCTGTGGCTTGCCGGCTAAAGTTGCAAACAGAGTCTGTCTCTGGCAGCTCCATGGCTTCTCTCTGACTCCACCCTTCTTTCTCTCAGCATTCAGTCTAGCTTTCCCTGCCTTCCTAAGTTCTGCCTTGCTATAGGTCCAAAGCAATTTTTTATTGATTAATGGTAATCACAGCACACAGAGGGAATGCTCACATCATATTTATATATATTATATATATTTCATTTATTCTTTAACATAAATTTTAAAGATTAGCGCATCATTTGACTAACCCCAGCTTGAATGGAAGAAGGAAACAAACTTAAGAGACATTTTACTAGATGCAGAACTTGCCATACAGTGCCCATCAGGGTCTGTATTCCTGGTGACTCTCAAAACATCTTGTACCAGCCAAACCTTTTACATCAAGCAAACTTCCCTTCAGCCGAATATGTGATCCCTGCGATGTTTGTTATCATGTTTAGTCTACAGAAGACCTTAGACAGGGAACTTTGCTAAGGAGTGGGACAGCATCTTTTCTAAAACCCCTGAGTAGGCTTTGTCTCATCTCTAGGTAAACAACCTAATTGGACACTTCATTCTGTGACCCCCTCCCTAAGGAAAAGCTTCACAAAGCCCTCAATTTTTATAGACCTCAAAAGAGAAAAATTAACACTCATGGGAAATTCCTGTGGCACAGGTAGATAAGACATACAAAAAGATAATCCATTTTAGCTATATCCAGAAAGACAATGGTCAAATGGTTTGACCATTTGACCACGAACAGGTTTCTCAACTTCTGTGAACATCAAAATCTATACCTATAAATTTGTGGGATGTCAAGTGAAGGCATAGATGTCGAAGTGTGTGGAAGGATCGGTTTTCACTGACATTGTCATTGGCCTGTTAACTTGATTCCCCAAGGGTCACTCTCATCTGTATTCATAGCACACTGATGAAATAATGGTTCTTTTATCAAACGTATAACATATTTGAGCATCAACATTCAATGATCCACATACTTTGCTATTGAATATGGTGGATTTGGTGGCATTTTCAACTATCCAAGTAAAAAAAAAGAAATCAGGCAAGAGCCATAAAAGTATGATTGCATTGCTTCTGCCACTTCCCGAACCCAGACGGTTATAAACTGATGCAGGGCATCTCCCTCCTATCTACTGCTGCTCCGATTTCATAAAGCCACTAAGAACATCCTGCACTACTTTTATATACATCACCACTTTTATAGCTTTGGGGTCATAAGAAAAAGCTGTTTGTTGGAGACTAAGGATTTTGTGTCTTTTTTTTTTTGAGCAGGAAAAGAAATAGTCAACTAGAAATTAGATATTTCTATGTAGTATGTCTGCTTACTGTGTCCCATCCAGTCAATCAGACCGTTCTTTCCAAAGAGCTATCGATAAAATATTGGCCGGCTTAACTATCAATGATTCCCCCGTTGCTTTGATTGGAAGACTCTAAGTCCTTGGCCTAGAATACAAAAATGGCTAGTGTCTGATCTCATATCTCACCCACATAAAGAAAATGACTAATGTGTTCTTCATCTTCTCCAAAACTTATGATGTCAAGTATAATGTGTCCTTTCTGCCACTTTGATAAGCCCCCTGCCTGGATTCTCTAATTCATCGCCACCTATAAACAAACACTCAGTTTCCTTGGTTTAATTTTCTGTAATACAGGGTGGTTGAGCCTCGAGGCACTGTGCATGCTGGCATAGCACTCTGCCACTGGGCTGTGTCCCAAGCCTTCTTCAGTTTTAGATTGAGACCAGACCTTGCTAAGTTGCCCAAGTGGGCTTTGAACTCACTTTGTATCCCATGTTGCCCTTGAACTTATGTTTTCTTGCCTTAGCTTCACTTGAATAACTTGGGTACAGGACTTTCCTGCCAGGAATGGATTTAAAAAACGAAAACAAGCAGAAATAAACCTGGTGGCATCCAAAGTCAGCTCTTTGTCTGTCTGCTAACCAGGAGCTGAACTTCTTCCTTGAAAGGGCCATAGTCTTCCCAGTCACTAAGTTCTGCCTGTGGATCTTAATCCTTACTCACCTGATTCTCCAAACTGAAATCAACATTTCCCTTAGACGAGGAAAGGGACATGTTCTGTATCCTGCAAGGCATCTGTGGCACAGGATGTGTGAGGATACTTTATAAAAGAAAAGGACCCTGGGAGGAAACTAATCAAACCATGCAGCAGTTAAGTGGCTTAACCCCAGCCAAATGGAAGTTCTGACAGATTGCTTGGAGCCCACTACAGTCTGCTTTCCACACTGGAAGGAAGAAGGGACTGGATGGATGGGTACATGCATGTGTACATGAATGTGAATCATCCCAGGTAAATGTCTGTCAAATTCTGACTCAAGGAACAGAAGAAAGCTCCCTCTAGGAATAAAATGAACAAACCCTCTGATCATTAGGCAAATGACATCTCTCTTTATTTGGTATACATAGAAACTCCTCTCTGGTCCTAAACACACTTACTAAATGACCACACAGTAAACTTTGGCAGAATACCCAAGAAAATTCTAGGGGAAAATAACATTATTTGATCTCTAGACAACAATAAAACTTACTTATCTAGAGTTAAATTTGTTTTTTTTTCTTTTATTACATGTATTCATTTTACGTGCATTTGGATGCATTTACACAATTATGCAGATGCTATAGAATACAGACATGATAAGACAATTCAAGGGAGTAGGCTCTCTCTTTAACCTCTTAGAAGCTGAACTCAGGCCATCAGGCTTGCTGATAACAATATCACCCACTGAGCCATCTCACCGGCCCAACAGTTAGACTTTTAAACATGGTCCCAGCTTCTACTATTATGCCCCTCCTGCAAAGTGGGTTATTCCTCTTCTTTCTCCCCGCCCCCCACTCAGATGCTAAAACCTTAACATAATCAGCTCCAAAGACAGACATCACTGGTGGCTTAAATGATGATGTGTCCCTTAGCCACTAATGTACATAACACTGAAAATACCAACCTGGGCATTTCTCACATGGTCGGGTCATTTGGCAAGTGACTAAAGGGACCCTGATAAAAAATATTGAATGAACAATTCTGATTCCTACAAAGTTCCTTGTCTAGGTTTAGTTCCTTAGTCTAATAAGTTTAGACAAAACTTAGGACTTGGTTTAATTGCTATAAGGTGGTATTAGGTAATGGTGGCTGGTGGGATTGACACGGTGTCACACGCTAAACAAGGAGCAAAGACAGGCTCTTGTCTGCAAGACACTTTCAGTCTAAAGAAAAGAACAAAGGAAGGAACATATCGCTTTATGTCACATCCTCCCATATTAAGTAACAAATCTAAATTATCAACTTGAATACCAGTGGATAATCATACTCATGGGAATTTGGAAATCATTCCCTTCTTTCCCCATAAGTACCTCTCCTAGTAGGTAGAACAACACACTCCAATTATTGCTAATAGGCCACTACGGGGTTCTTCATATCGATGTCACCCCCAGCTCTTGACTGCCTCTCTCTCTTTTGAGTTCTTGAGCTGTAAATAAAATAGCTGTATGAACTCAGCCCTTGACATTGATGGCAACCCTGCAGCCCAATGATTCTTACGTGTAGATCACACAGCAGGGTACAAGAACTAGGACCAAAATCAGCTCCGTAATTCCCAGCACTGGAATATCAGTCAGTAAAGTCATTAAAAGACTGGAAATGCTGAAACCCCACTCCTATAGTGGGTAAAAAAAAAAAAAAAATCCATCTCCACTGCCCATAAGTAAGTGCAGCCCTTGAGGTTTCTGGCCCTGCACATCTAAGATTCTTATGCTCATGCTCTGTATAAGTTTCATATAAGCCTGCCTGTCCCTGTCTATTCTAAAAGTTTCCTGAGTGGTCCATGTATTTGGAGTGCTTTCTCTTGTTAATAGCACAATACCACAGCATATGTTTTAAAGAAAGGAGGTTTATTATGCTTCATATGAGCTGAGGTCACATATGGTGGATGCCCTCTTGTTTGCAGAGCCCTGAGGCATCTCGTAAGGACAGGAAGGAACTCCCTTTTTCCCCCTCTCTCCCTCTCTTCCTCCCTTTCTTCTGCTGTCCCTTTCCCTCTTTCTCCCTCTCATCTCCCTGTCCCCCTGTCTCTCTCTCTCTTTAAAATGCTCTCTTTATCTCAATGGTGTTTAAACTCCAGTATAACTTTCAGAGAGAAGAAATCATACACACACACACACACACACACACACACACACACACACACACACACACATATATATATATATATATATATATATATATATATAAACCACAGCACCCCTGGGAGGTTTCAAACACATCAGAACTTTCTGGAACAGATCTCATTTTGGGTCCAAAGACTAGGCTCTTCTGAAACCACGTATGTCACTTGCTAGTGTTCCCGTAATAGGTGACTGTAACCTTTAATGGGAAAATGTGATGCTTAACCTCACACTTGTCTTTTGTGTCCTGGAATACATAAATAGTGCTTTACAGAAGATTAAAATAAGGCAAAGGCTGGAGAACCAACTGTGTGCTCCTTCCTAATAATGACCTTAGACGTCATAATGATTCATGTCCCCAATGGACTGCATTCCCTCTAACTCTGAGCTTACTTACATGGTACCAAGATGAATCAAGAACATTCTAGCAGATATGCTCTGAGAAGACTGAGGCCTGACTCTTACCTGTCCCTCCCATTTAAAATTTCTTGGCATTCTGATGTTAACAAAGAGAAGAAATAGCTAGAAGATGCCAGGGTTTCTCGTGCTTCTGTCACTACATTGCCCTTAGCAAGTTCTGTGACCTCTCGAAAACAAACTGGTTTCTTCTCATCATGGGACACAGGGGAAAGGGGAAAGCATCTCAGTGGTAGCATTTTATAAATATTCAGAATCAGCATGAGATAAATAAGGAAGCCACAGCAGCATGATTCAGAGTGTGAACTCTACAACCAGGCAGATCCTGGGGTGTGACTTTTAGCTTAGTCAACTTCTATTGCTGTGAACTTGGGGAACTCAACTATTTTCCTTCATTCGTACTTTACGTTAACTAAGAATTATAACACTGATTACATGGGACAAGGGGTCAATGAAAAGAACTGAATGTATCTAAACCTGAAGTATTAGCTAGTGCTGAATGTAGAAAGGTAATCATCTGCCTTCAGGATAAGGCTCCTTCCATAATAGTAATATTATTTTCCGCTGCAGGTACTATCCAAGTACTAGACACTCAACAATAGACTCCTAAATCCAGACTCTTGCCTCCAACAAATGCCCTTCTTCTCTCTTAAAATACAAGCTTTATTTGTTTCACATTTTTCCCAGAGCATTAAAGCATATGGTATTTCAGCTGCTCCTGTAAAAATCTAAAACACATACAGATGTTCTTCCCTCCAAAACGTTGGACTTAGAGTCTAAAGGCATGATTGTGGATGCTGCCTCCCCTGCATAAGTAACCTAGTGTGTGTGTCGGGGGTGGGTGAATCAATTGGCTTCCTCTCACTAAGGCTCCGTGTTCCGTTACCAGTGGGATAGCCTTGACATAGTATGCTAGCGACAGTGGTCAAAAGGATGGCAGTGGCGGTGGTGGAGAAGCAATGCACTTCACATACTTATTAGGAAGGTCAACCTCTCTGTTAGATAGCGACTAGAACACTGAAATTATTACACTCACATTAGCCTCAGTGCTTGTGATTGGAAACCAAGGCCCACGGAGATGTCAATAGACTCAACTTCACCTATTCTGCCCATCAAGTCAAATTGCAACACCTTTCAATGAATTAACCCCTCATACAACATCTGGGATCTGCTAGCCTTTGACCTATTTTTGGTCGGACTCCAGGATGAAATAACCGCATGCTCACTAAACCACTTGTGAGAAGCTGGACCATCAATGCCTTTGGTAACAGCGGGCTCATCTCTGACTGTGTGAAAAGGCAACAGCCATTAGAACAAAAGCAAACCTGAATGTGTCCAGCTGTCATTAGAATCTAGAGAGAACAGAAGGACCTTAGAAACCCTCAAGTGCAAATTCTCTATTGCCATGAGGCTACTGGCACTGAGTTAACGCAGAGCGTTTTATAGTCTTCTAGAAAAAAAATAAAAAATAGGAGATAAAACATAAAGTAAATCTTCCAGATGCCTGAGCTGTTGCTCTGGGTCTCAAGTGGCTATCTGGCAGGCATAGGTCACCTTCATCAAGGTGTCCCTGCGAGTCAGTGGGATAATTTGCCTGGACTGTCAGCTATGCTTTAGATAGCTGTTTCGCCGTTGTCAGTTCCTACTCTGGTGGAACACCCATGGGCAAGGAGAGACCCAACATCTTCCCTGGTAAATGCTTTCATGTGGTGGGAATGCAGGGTTCCACAACATAGTAGTATCTGCATTCTTACTTAATTGACACTATTCTATCCAAGGTCTTTATGGGGTCACTCACAATCAATTAGGGGATGTAGTAAAATTTTCCTGGTTGTCCGTGAAGTTTAAATATCGGTTGAACCCCAGAACTTGGTGAGGGAGCTAACCATAGGCACTCTAAAGCTTTGTCAGATAGGGTGTTCCTATGTCTTAAGTTTAGAACTGTGCTACCTAATCCAGGAGCCACTGGACAGAAAGTGTAAACTGAAAAGTAATTAGAATATAATTTAGTGAGATTAACTGAAATGGAAGACAATTTTTAATTAGAGGTTCATGAGTTTTCTCTTTTTTAAAGCTTTAAACTTCATTCCAATGCTTACTGACCACTATACTACACAGTACAATTAGGAACCATCCCTCATCTTTCCTGATAGGTCTGCTGAAGATCCCTCTCTCTGATGACATATACAATTGCCCCTCTTCAAGACTCCTAGGATCCATGTCTCCGCAGTCCAGTGCTTTAATTTACAGGGGAAAAATTTGATGAACCAGGTTTAGATTCTGAACTGATCAGCTATGATCTGCCATGATCCGATCATTTAACTCAAGCCAGGCCTGGCCTCTGACTGAGAGGCTGGGACCTAACAGGTGAGTCTTCCTCACGGTGTGGGCACCCCAGTCTCCAGCCTCATCAACGTGTATCTGTATAATGACCCTGGGAACCTCCCTGTTCATCCTACATAATGCTCACAGTAGCCCGAGACTCTAAACTAGACAATAGAAAGTGATGAATGAGATGGCAGAAAAGGTAAAGCAATAGACTCAGGGCTTGGGCTCCTTTTCCTGTGATTTGTCTGTTACATGCAGGGCACCTTTCATGGTCTTATTTATTATGATTGTTAATTTATTAAGGAAGACACTTTTATTTATTTCATTATTGTTCACTTGGAACAGCATTCCTGAAACATCCCAGTATAGATTACACTTTTTTAAGGACAAATGAACAAGAGAAAAAGCAGTGGGAAAACAAACTAAAGCACATTTGTGTCTACTTATCTCAAATGTGACCCATCGTATCTGAGGCTCCGTGGCCAAAAGGAAGGTTTATTTCAAATCTAGAGTAGGCTCTGAGTGCATGGTGTGCTTTTCAGAAAGCAAGTTCAAAAGAGGGACAGGGAAGTCAGGAGAGGCTCCATTTAGAAGCTTTTGTGCAATCTATGAAAAGAGGCTATCCAAATAACAAAGAAATTGAACACATAAAACTAATTATGGGAGTCATTTTTAATTAACCTGCCAAGATAAATAATCCCTGGAACATTTGTTCATGTAGGAGTTTTATCTCAAGGAGCAAATAACCATTGGTTTTTGTACTTATTGGGTCTATATTGACTGAGCATCGTCAAATCCTTCTATCGAGTGGTTGTGCTGGTGAGCAGGCTGCGAGATTTAGTTTCCGCCACGGCCTCCAGTTCCTCCTTCATTGTTTCAAATTCCTCACAGAATATTTGGATCTTCTCTAGCTCCACCTGCCTGCACAGTAGTGTTTCCCATGACAGATCCATTCATGGCCCTGGCCCCAAACACCCGCAGCCCCTGAAGTACCACATATCCCACCTGTGTGGAGAGCCAGCAGCCCTGTGTGGATACACCCACCTGACAGCTTTGGGAGGCCCTGGGTTCTCCGTCTTGCCTGAGCGTTAGCATCGCCGGTGGAGCTTTTAAAAAGACCCAGTCCAGCTGCACTGCAGACTGATTAAAACAGCATGTCTGAGGATGGGACTAGCATCAGTAATCTTTAGAGCTCCCCAGATGGCTGCAAAGATTACTTGAGTGGCAGGCTCAGGGACAGCAGCATGGGCACAATTCAGAGCTTGTTAGGAATACAGAATCACAACCCCACACCTACAACAAGAATTTATACTTCCTTGAGACATCCCAGGTGACTCGTTTGGACATCAAAAATTAAAAAGCATGGCTGGACCAGTGCTCCTCAAGCCAGAGCATACATCATAAGCACCTGGTTGTCTTGAGATGATGCAAATGACTGCAGACCAAACCTGGAGTTCTTGATTCACCACATCAAGGATGAGGCTGGAAAATCAGCATTTCTGCAGTGACATGTGGCTGGTGATACCAGCTGAGGACCACATTTCAGACATCGTGCTAAGTCCTGCTAAATACTATTATTATTATTATTTCATTTATTCAATAGCCAATAAATTATTCAGTTTATTCAGTAATATTTTAAGGTAAAGATAACATTTGGGGACATAGAGGATATTGAAAAGAGACACACAATCCTAAATTTCATGGAACTTCTTAAACTCAACAATGAACAAGAAAACAACTCATTTACTAAAACAGTTATCCTGTTAACTGCTTATGAATAAAAGTATATTGAGAGATGAGAGAGAAGGTGACCAGGGGTGTCATTTAACATCAAGTGGTTCAGTAAGTATGTCCTTCCAGAAGGACAAGCGGGGCCAGTACAGAAGAGATGAGGCTCCATGAAAGAAAATCTAAGTACCCAACTCAGGGTAACATACAAAGTTCCAAGCAGGGTGGAGAGGCCAAGGGGTAGAGCCAACTTCACTCAACTTCTATCTAGCCTCACAAGCCTCTGACTACACCGTTTTGGGGAAATTCCACTTTTCATTTCCTGTCCCATTGACTCATCCAGCTTCCTTTGTAGGATTCCTTGGAAGATTAAATTTTCATCACGAAAGTAGTTCATGCTCTACGCACACCAAAGTTATGCTTGCTTGCTCAACCCAGATCTCCAGGGGGAAGGCAAACAAAGCTTGCCAACAGTAGGTGAGCCATCCATCTTTACTGAAGCCGGTAATAGAGACATAAGAAGGATGAGATGTTTTCTCTGTTCTCAGGAAAAAAACTCAGCCACACAGGAAGAAAACACAGCAGGAGGGAAATGAAGAAAAACCAAGACACACAGAGAGCAATGTTGGATATGAATTGTGGGACAGACGAGAGGGGGATACCCCAAGGACCGGGAGAAATCTTAAAAGACACGGAGCAGCAGCTAGAATTTAAAGGAAGACAAGAGAAATAAGAAGAGAGCCTTATACATCTGCCTCCATTTTTTAATAAAGAGCTAGATGCCTAAGCCTAAAGAAAATAGGAGTCGGGAAATTCTAAACCCTTTATCATTTATATTTACAGGCCTTTTTTTCTTTTTATTTATTTATTTATTAAAGATTTCTGTCTCTTCCCCCCAGCCGCCTCCCCTTTCCCTCCCCCTCCCCCAACTAAGTCCCCCTCCCTCGTCAGCCCAAAGAGCAATCAGGGTTCCCTGCCCTTATATTTACAGACCTTATCAATTATACAAATATTTTTACTCTTCACGCCCCTCCCTTATCTCTTCCAAGGACCGAACTGCATCTCTTCACGATCCCTGTGTTGTTGCTCTAACCCTCAGAGTGACTGAATTTGAAGAAACACCTCTTAGGAGGTAATTGAGGTTAAACAAGATAAAAAAAGATGAAACCCTGATCCAAGGGGACACATATGTTTACAGAAAGAGGAAGAGAAATGAGAGGACCCTCTTGCCTCATGTAGAGCAAGAGCACCCAGTGAGAAGGCAGGAGGCTATGTGCCACAAAGAGCCCCTTTGCCCTGCCAAGCACCGGTTTTCAATGCGACTGACTCCAAACTGCTGAGAAGAGAAATGTCTCTTGTCTAAGCTCCACAGCCTGTGGTACAAGTATGGTTGCTCGAACTAAGACAAATCTAATCTGGAAGCAGAACTAGGAAAGTCAGACCCAGTCAGAATAAGCAGTAGCATGATGCTATACTATTTTCTTTTGCTTATTGTGCAGTTGGGTGAATGGGTGGGTGGAATCTGTGCACAAGTGCACAGAGGATCACATATATGAGTTGGTTCTCTGCTTCCAACACATGGGTCCCAGAAACAGAACTCAAGTCGTCAGGGTTGATAGCAGGTGTCCTAGCGTGGAGATTTTTTAATGTTTTTGTTTGTTTTTTTTTTTTTTTTTTTTTTTTTTTTGGTGAGGTCACATTTGGAAAAAAAAAAACACATGGAAGCAGAAGAATTAGCTCTCAACTTCTGGTAGATGCTCCATAAATGCCAGTGTGGTCTCTGACTAAAATTGTGAGTTGCCATTGCTACCCTGGTCTGAACACAGTCATCACACATATGAGCAGAAAATGAGAGCTAGGTTTAGGCCTAATTGATGCTCAACTGTCAGCCGCCTCTACCACAACCCTCTTTACAAGTTGCTTAAGAGATTTCCAGCCAAAATGCATTTCCCTTAATTTTCCTCGAGGTAAATCACAGCTGTCATTGTCTTCTATGAGGCTCATTAGAGGTGATTAACTATCCAAGTCTTCTAGTTTCAAGGGCTACAAATGAGATAGCCTTGCCTACTTGTGGGACTTTCTGGAGCTCCAGCTTATGGGTCCTTGGACTGACGAGGGTATGGGCGGAGTCTCTGAGCCCCACAGCTTCAGGCCACAGAGATGGCTCTTCTTCATTTGGATGTTTTTTGTTACTTCTTATGTTTGAGGTTCAAAGACTGTTCAACGATCCCATTTTCCTTCCTTTGCCTTGAATTATTTGTGATAGCAAAAGGCACATCTTTGATCAACAGCTGTTCATGATTGGGCAATGAAAAATATGTATTAAGAGAGCTCCGGAAAACCTAGAGAACAGCCAGGAGCCAAGAAGCTGTGATTATGCTTGGAACTCCAGCCAACAGTGTGTGTCTCCCTGCCTCCTCCTTCCTCTCCCCTGTCCTTCCTCTTTCCCCCTTCCTTTTTCCCTTCCTTCCTTGCTCCTTCTCTCCCTCACTCTTCTCCTTCCTTTGTTTTACATTGTTTCTCCTTTTGTACTTCTTCTTTCTTTCTATTCATATAGATAGGTGAAAATTTTATATGTTATTTCAATCTAAGTTTTTAAAGATTTTTGACCCTAGAGAAGCTACCAAAACCCCAACTCCAGTCCTCAGACTGAGCACATCAATTTCACAGGTGTATGTCAATACACATCCAGGTGGCTCAATGACAGCAAAGATACAGATGACAAATCAACACCCAGAGGCCAAGCAAAAAACCTGCACATTGGGATGAGAATTTTGAGACATCTGTAGTTGACTTTCATGTTGTCTACTTGTGAACATTTGTTTGTGGGGCTAACTCCTGCAGTCAGGTCTGTTTCGGGGACTCATCTGTGGAGGCCTGCTGCATGCAGCAGTTAGCATCCATGTGTGGTCATTGCAGATGCCAGATGTAAACTCCTGACCGTCTTTGGTACATTAGAGTGGCAGATGCTATGGGCATCCTGTGTCTCATTCTCTTGACCTGCCTCTGACCTGCCTCTGGTCTCAGCCAGGGCACTGGTGGGCAAATCTATTTTCTCTGAAAACTTTTGCCCTAATTAAAGCATAAGGCAGAAATTGTGGGCCACTGTACAAAAGTGGCCCAGCACAACACAGCACAGAACTCAGCACAGCTGGTTTCTACTCAAGTGTTTGCCTTCCTGTTCTGCTCCCTTCCCTTCCCTTCCCTTCCGTTCCCTTCCCTTCCATTCCCTTCCGTTCCCTTCCCTTCCCTTCCCTTCCCTTCCCTTTCCTTCCCTCCTTTCTTTTCTTTTGTCTCCCTTGCTAACCCATTTTTCTCCTTTCCTTCCTAATTCCCCTTCCCCTCCCTCCCTTTCTTTGCCTTCCTTCTTTGGCCTTATTTCTCACTTCTCACTTTCTCTTTCTATTCATATACATTTGTTTACTCTAGATGAGGCACAAACAAAGAAACAGTATCATTCAAGTATAATTTGATGGACCAGTGAGTTTAACTGGGGTGACTTGCAGGAACATGGGCAAAGGGTTACTCATAGGAGTACAGAAAACTTAGGAGTCATGACATGGCTGAAGAAAACAACTCTTTCCTGGAACAGTTAACTGCTTATATGTCCTATTACAGACTCTTTAAATACAAGGGAGAGAATTCCCTTCTGCTATTCCCATATCCAAGCTCATTGTCAAACATCCAGAGTCATTCATTCAATTAACATGGAAAACAAAGTTACTCTAAATGAGTGAGTGCAGGTTCATTTTGGTACTTAAATACTCACACTGCCAGAAAAACTAATTCCCGGAAAGCATCCTACTGCCGTACAAAGGAAGTCATTCTCAAGGAAAAAATAACAGCCCTAATATAATCACTTTTCATTTGCACTCATGCAAGACGTTGCCAAATGCTTACATCCACCTATTCAATCAAGAAGTTGCCTTTTTGCAATAATTAAAATATATGATAGCTTCTCCACTAGTCACCTTGTGACTCAGGTCAAGACACTGAGAATCTCCTGGTATAGCCTCAGTGATGAGTACAAATTTATCTGGTTGATGGGATACGTTTTAGTCACGAATCTGAATCAAATCTTGATTTGCTGCATACATACAGAAAGGAGAAGACACAAAGATACAGGTATGCATATGAGCACACATACACACACATACGCACATGCACACGCGCACGCATACACACAGACAAAGTAAAAATAAATAATCAACAAATAAATGAAGTAAATATTGGCACTTCCTGAACAAACAGTTCGTTTTAACCCCCATCTATCTGCCAATTATCCAACTAGCGATATGTCTATTCAGTCATTGACCATTTGAAACCAAGAACATTCACTTTGAGCAACATTCAAATTACTCAGCATTCAATTTCTATTTATTGTAATAACTTCCCATCAGTCCCGTAAGTGGAGGCTGACATTTGGCAGTGTCCATCAGCACTACGTATTGTTCATTCATTCCCTTGAGATCTGACCAGTTCTTTTTTTTTTTTTTTCCCTTACTGTACCTGGGACCCTGCTCTTTCCCAGGCTTTTTCAGTGGCTTGTCTCTGAAAAGAGTACCATTTCTGAATCCCAAATGACTTCTTGTTTCTTTGCAGGTTTGTCTGCTGTGGACTCAGCAAAGGGAATGTTTCTGAGTAGGGTCTGGAGGCTGCAGCATCTACCCTCTAGGCTGGTTTACCTTTGGAAAGCATCTTTTCCAAGGCAGGTTGATAGGAACCTACCTGTTTACAGAATCCCTATGACGGAAGTGCACAATATCATAGAGGAGCTCCATGAGTTAAGGAGGCGGGAAGTCCCATCTTCTGTTCCCACTCTTTTTTTTTTTAATTTAAAAAGTTTTCCTACACATGCATACTTTATATTGAGCCTGTTTCCCCGACATCCCATTACCCCCACTTTTGTGCCCTCCTTCCCCCTTTTACTTCCCTTTGCTTCCCTGGTAAGTGTGAAATCTGCACACTGCTGTAGAGTGTGCACTAACCCAGCTTTTAGTAAATTTAGTACAAAGTATTCTCAAAAACACTAAAACTACCTCTACTATATGGCCCAGTCATACTGACTCTTTTTAAATAATATTCTTATTCTTTGAAAATTCTATGCATTTATATCTTGTATATCAATCACATCTATCCTTTGTCTCCTCATACGTCTACATCCCTCCAACCCTCCCTAGAGTCCCTACCCCACCTATCTCCCAATTTCATAGCCTTGTATCATTCCAGTTCTGATCATCTTCACAGTCTGATTAGGTGGAGAAGCCTGGCACCTTCAATTCCATTGTACAGCACTATCAACTAAAAACAGAAACAGAAGACTGAGAGGGCCAGGAGGGAAAGGGAGACAGGAAGGGGAAGAAAGGAGAGAAGTTGAGAGGAAAAGAGAGGAAAGAAGGAGAGAGGAGAGGAGAGACAAGCAGAAACTACAAGCAGAAACTTGCTTATCAATGAGGTCACTCATTTAATGAATTGATGAACAGGTCTCAGTGATTTCATAATGAAGAAAAACATGTCTGACCTGCAGGAAATATATCAAACCACTGTTTTCCAGATCATTCCTGGACAACTTGCTAAAGAAATGGGATTTTGTGTATATGTAAAAGGGCCTGACAAAGCCACGGGTCTAAAGTAAATGCCATTACGTAGGTTGTGGCCAATATGTATGGGACACTGTTATTTATAGTGCTAAGCCTTATTTTCTTGGTTGTAGGTTTCTTGGTTTCTATTTAAAATAGCATGCATACAGCCTGTTTGGCCAGTAATACATTGTGATAACTTCAGAGTAAAGCCCCACAAATGGACATTGTTCTTTAATTATTCAGAAATATGACAAATTCATCATCATTTCCCAGGCCTGAGTTATCCTGGGACTCCAGCAACAGCTCAAACATTTACTCCAAAGCCACAGCCCTTCGCATAAGAAGTATTGGTCCCTAGTAGTAACCACCACCAGCAAGGTTAAACCCACCCCATAGGAATATGTCCTGCTTTCTGTTACATGCTAAGAAGGCAGAATTTTCCACTAGCATTATGAGACCAAGGAAATCCCCCAACACATCCAAACTCACTTATTCACACTACACGCTCATAGTGTAAAACAATCCATGTGTTTAAGAAGCTGACTGAAAAAGAAGGACCTCAAAGTGACTATTCATCTACCACTTTGTCATCAAAGAGACAAGAGCACTTGCCTACTGCCTTCAACCATTTTTGAGCTCAGGATATATAATGGTTGAAGCTCATGAGACATCTTAGATCTTATAAGCAGCTCAGCACTGTGCAGCTGGGAATAGGAGGTGGGGCCAAGAGAAAGGTTTTCAGACTGAGTGTATACTCATAAAGAAGGCTGTGAGATACTGGAGCCTTCTGCCTTCTTTTGTCCCCTAGCTCCGAGGTTTTGCTCTCCACATAAAGTACTGCCTCTTGACAGGAGCCAATCAATCATTGACTGGAACCTCCATGGGCCTCTAAATGTTTTATCTGTTAAGTTGATATCACAGGTATTCCTTACAGTGAGAAAATTTCCCAACATAAACTCTAAGCCTTTCTCTGGCCTGACCATGTTTATTTATTTAATCCCTCTGTTTTTAGCATTTAGTCCCCAATCAGCTCTGGAAATAAGCATGACTAGAAAGAGAGATAACCACACATGATTCCCAAACACAAGACACAAAATAGTATCCCAGAATGGCACAGCTTACTGTGGGACCTGTCTGCCCGCCAGCTATACTCTCCTCTGATTGCTGTCTTACCATGGGCTATAAAGCAAGCCCTATTTCACCCCCCCATTATACAGATGAAGAAATAGCCCTGGGAATATTTATGAGTTTTGTTCAAATATGACCAGAGTGGTTCAAGCTGCAGCCATGACACTGTCTATCTAAATAAGTAACCACAGAGGAAGGTCCCCAGTAGACACAAACGAATCAAAAACCCTCTGTGAGATTTCTAAAAAGTTAATGTCTGTGGTCATTCCTAAAAAGAACTTAGGGCATGAAAAGGGTAGAGATATGCCCTGGCAGAAAGGCATAAATAAAAGCACGGCAGTGGAAAACCCAGGTCATTCTTCTACCTGCAGTTTGGTCATCGTGGAGAAGGAGATGTAGGAAGGAGGAAAGGGAGATGGGGCAATAAGAAAGGCAGAGGGATGGATCCATCCTTGAAGGCAGTTATGTGCAATTGGCTAGAGTAGATCTAATTGTTAAGGGGACACCATCACTATATTGTCCTTAAAGTGACTCTTCCTCTCTGCCCTATCTCATAGTCTGTTCAAGGGATCACAGAGTGTTGGAGGTGCACGAAGTGCTATGTAGTTTTGAAAGGGGCCCTGACAAATGACACTATTTCAAATGCTCCAAGCTTGAACTATCCCAGGGTACTTCAACATTCTGTGTTTTAATATTGAAGAAGCTGAATGTGTCTGGCACATGGAACAACAGTAATAGATATTTCTGAATAATAAGACTGTCCTGGCACTGACTGGTCATGGGGACATGGCAGATAAAGGAAAGATCTGAGCAAGAGAACATAGCTCAGAAGTCAGCTCTTTGGCTGCAGGGAGCCTGAACCTTGAATAGCTCTCCCATGAGATGATGCTCCTGTAAAGATTTGTCACTCATATTTGTTTAATAAATTTTTTATTGGCTAGTAGTCAGGCAGAAAATATAGGTGGAGCAACCAGACTAAAAGAATTCTGGGAAGAAGAAAGGCAGAGACATAGTTGTCATCCAGAAGCAGACAAAGCAAGATGAGAATGCCACACTGAGATAAGGTACCAAGCCACGTGGCTAAACATAGACAAGAATTATGGGTTAATTTAAGTTATAAGAGCTAGTTAACAATAAGCCTGTGCTAATAGACCAAAGAGTTTACAATTAATATAAGGCTCTGTGTGTTCCTTTGGAACTGAACGGCTGTGGGACTGAGCTGGATGGAAACTTCCATCTACATAGCTCTGCCGTTAGCTCACACTCTCAGACTGGAGAAAATCTGCAGCTCCTGTCATGATCAATAAAAGGGAGAGGACATGGGGCCTTCGCAGACCAGCACTGCACATAGATCCTTTCCATAAATGGAAGCTCTTTGCACAGTGTGCCTGTAATGCTCTCTAAGTGAGCGTGAAAAAGAGACTTGACAGTTTGGGGTCATGGGCACCATCCCCGGGGGTAAACAAAGGGAATATGACCTGGGAAGATTGTGGAAGGAGATGAGGACCGGCATCCTTGCAGAGGGCTGAGGAAAAGATGACAAAATCTTAGGTAGTTAAAGCAGAGAAAGGCATGCTTTCCATCCACAGGGAAAATTTTAGGAAATTGAACCAGCAAGTCTAGCATACACAGGAAGACCTGCCAAGGCAGAGGGGTCATCGTGGCTCTAGAAGAAATAAAGAAAATTCACAAACCAAGATTTAGAAAGGAGCATAAGAGACAGGACAGGACAAAGAGGGAGAACTGCAGCCAAGCCATCTGAAGAAACTATAGATGATTCAGAACATAGGAGTATGGAAAGAACAGATTTTATCTTCCATAAATCATTGAGCTATTCTTCAAGATCAGAAATCACTGTGCCTAGAGTGAGCCTCAGGCCTTGGCTCAGCAAGAGCCGAGACCCTCCTTCTCACTGAACATTCTAACACCGCTGGAGCGACTGATGTGCTCCCACAACACTGAACATGGCACACCCCATTTGCCCTCAGCAGGATAAGAACATCCTCTGTACTCTGTTGGCCTAGATCATGTGCTGATCTCGGCTTAGAGAGTACAAGAGCCATGATGGGGAAATCCCATCAATCTAACACAGTCTCCATCCCTTGACGCTCTACCAGCACCAGGTACCCATGATGCTCCAGATGTAACCAATTCTTCCTATGGCCTAAAGAGTCTGACTCCTTATGGACTCACACATATCCCACCTTTATCACCAACCTGGCACCCAATCATATGACTGCTTAGACTTCCCAGGCCACTGTCTCAAATAAGCATCCTTCCTTCTTCCTTCTTTCACCCCACTAGGCTCTGTGGTACTCTTAAAGTACTCATCTTGTACCCCAAGTATGGCCATTTCAAATCCATTAAATCAACTCTCCCACCTTTGGCTCCCTGTTCAAGCACTGTGTGTCATCCTGATTTTCAGACTTGCCAATCAATGCTTGCCACTTCTGGATGCTTCTCCTTGTCAGTCATAGAAATATTGTTCTGGAAGGGCTAAGAAAGGTCAGACTCATGTAGCACCTCACCATTATTAGAGAGCATCTCTAGCATGCATCCAGGAAACTCCTTCCATAGGAAGTCAGACCATATGGTACCTAGGCAAAGCAGCAGCAGAGTGGAGCGTGGAGGAGATAAACAGGAAAGTGTTCTGCATCCCACCTTCAACGTGTGAGGATGCTGAGCAGGTTTGGTAGGAATGCTAATAAAGATGACTTACTATGTGTTAAGCCTGGTCTGTGTGCTATACACAGGTGGCTCCCCTTTGGTCCTTGAATCATCTCTGGGAGCTAGAAAAGATTCCCATTTCACAGAAGAGACTTAGGTTCAAAGTGAGGAGACCCAAGAAAGAACACAGCCCTTCAACACTGAGAGCCCAAATACGGACCTAGGTCTGGACATTGCCGAAGCCCATTCTCTTTCTGTTCCATGGTACCCTCTCTCTTTATCTCTCTCTCTCTCTCACCCATGCTGGGAGGAAATGTCAAGTCGAATTCCCAAGTCTTGAGCTTTGAAAGTCAGGCCAAGAAGTACAGCAAATATAGTACACATGACATATCTGGTGGGAAGCTAAAAAATGTCAAGTTTTGAAACCATGAATTATTTCCCTTCTGTTTCCTCAAATCAGCACAAGGCCATCTGCCTGTGGTTTTCCTCAGGCAGTTCGCTAAGAACAAGTTCCACCCAGGTCTCTTAAGCCTCCCATGACACTGTCAGAAGATGCATTAAAAATCACAAGAGTTAGAACCATGGTAACAGCCTGCTTGGGAGACCTTAACCCCACCTTTTAATACCCTAGCTTGATTGTCAGTATCTCTGCTTCATTTCACAGACAATATACCTTCATTCTTCAACTAGAAAAATGGAGCCTGGTAAGAAATCTCCAGGACAACATACTCTAAATTTTTACTAAGGTAGGTATGGCTGACATTAGAGAGTGGAAGAGGAGAATATGTGCTCGACATTCTATGTATCCCATTAAAATTTTAATCTTCACAGTAATCATACACAAGGGGTACTATAATCATCCTGTCTGACGGAAGGTCCATAGCAAGGTAGAATTTATTTTTGTCATCAGTAAGTACTGAAAAACCAAAGAGAATGAAAGTTGTGCTCTATGTCCCAGCATGTGCATCCACACAAATGTCTATGTACCTTTGGGTTTGGAATTCCATGATCCTAAGACACCGATTCATCTCCCATCTTTCCTAAACTGAAGCATGTGATGTGTTATTGGTCTATAACAATATGGATTTGCGATGACCACACTAAAAACAAACACAAGTTAAAATTTGTGTCTCCAAATGTTAAATGGAACATACTTAGATTATAAACAAATATGGTGCTCATGTAGTCTGGATCTATTGTTTATAACCCTTGCCGGAAGTGCTCTATACCATAGAATCTTGGGAAACGCATCATCACACAGCTCAGACTGAAATTTCTACAGCCTTCTCTGTCTTCTGAAACAGTACCTCCCTTCCCACGACCACAGCATTTTGAGCTCAAAAGTGGCATGCAGGGCTAGGCTCCCAAGAAACAAATGACAAGGACAAGAGAGTCTCTTCCTCTGTCCACACATGTTTTCAAACATATATACATATATTCCTCAAAAAAAACCCCCACATCTATTATCTTCATTATACACAGCACATGTGAGATCTAACCTTCATGTATCAAGAAAGCAGATTCAATATCTACCAGGACACAGTGTATAATTAAATGGATGAAAGCTTTGTGCAAGTGAATAGAAGTTAGTTGTTATCTGTGCTACAGAAGGAATGAAATAGCTTACTTAGTAAAGAAAAGAATGAGTAGTATCTGAAAGAAATGTCAGCTGTGCAAAGAGAGAAGGATGCGGGCTCAGGAAGAAAGGGCACCACATAAGAGCATGGGGCCAGAAAGAGCGTTTCATGTTTGACTCCTTTAGAGGAGTGGAGTAGGCAGTGGGACAAGGGACATGAATATGTATGGAGCCCAAGCTGAAGCAAGATCACATGAGATTTCACCCACCTTAGTAAGGTTAATTGAAGTAAAGTGGAGTGCGTATGGTCCTTAAGCAGAGAAGTGACCCAAATCTATTTGCACCCCTTGTTGTGACGCTTACGGATCTTCAGACCTCCAACAATCACAGTGAAAGCTCTCAACAAACATTTATTGAGTAAATGATTCTGTTCTCCAATTTGTTCCTTGCTTCCTTATTCGTAACAGGCTCTTTGGGTGTCCCAACTGACCCCCCTTTTTTAGACATATTTGTGTTTCACTATTTGTGTGTCCCCCCCCCGTTAGGAAAAAGTCAGAGAAATATATCAAGCCCATATGACCCCCCTTCTTTAGAAAGGGCTTCTAGTAGCAAGGGGAGTTGAGATATAACTCCACAAACTACCACAGAGTAACATTTTGGCTTTTAAATTAAATGCCAGTACTGGCTTTCCACTGGGAATCTGGCCCAACCTTCTGGAAGGCAAGATCTGGTCAAAAATACAGGCCAGCCCCCTCATGATGGAACTATCTTAAGAGGGTATAGAGTTATGGAGGTGCCCACTCACAGGGTACTGATGCTGGCACAGAGGTGGCACCGTCTAGAGAAGTGTGAGAACTGAGGGCGCCAGTCATGGATAAAGGGAGAGGTTCCCATCACCATAAATATGGTGGAGAGGACCTAGGCAAGGTGTCAGACAACTGTAATCAAAGCTGTTGAAAACTCAAAACAGGTGGACTGAGAGTTTGAGGCCAACCTGAGTTATATAGTGAGTTCCTGGCCAGCATAAGCCATGTTCAATACTTCGGCTCAAAGAAAGAGAAATGTAATAAGTCCCAGTCCTAAATTGAAGAGCTTTTGTGGGTTGTCAGCTACTAAGCGGGGAGGTCTTGGGTTTTATGGATGTTGCTGCACATTTTGGAAGCATACATGGGATTCACTGGGTGATTAAGAAGGAACAAGAAGAGGAAGAGCAAAAGGAAGAGGAAAAAGAAGAGGAGAAAGAAAAGATGGAGATGGGAAGGAAATGTGTTGAATGAGATGTCCAGGGGCAGTGGGATGGGGAACTGGGGTGGATATTATCAAAATTCATTATATACATATATCAAATTGCCCAGATATATTATGTAAAATATATGATAAACTGGGCGGTGGTGGCACGTATCTTTACTCCCCAGCACTCATGAGACAGAGGCAGATGGATCTCTGCGAGTTTGAGGCCAGCCTGGTCCACAAAAGCTAGTTCCAGGACAGGCTTCAAAGCTACAGAGAAAACCTGTCTCAAAAAAAAAAAAAAAAAAAAAAAAAAAAAAAAAAAAAAAAAAAAAAAAAAAAAAAAACCAACATGGAAAGAGCTTTTTATGACTCATTCTCCATAGTCTTCTTCTAGTGAAGATGCCACTAAAAGTCTGATCCCTTGGAATCAAATAGGTTGCTTCATTCCAAGACAGAGGGAAGCCAGAAAGAAAGGAATCTGGAGGCAGGTATCTTTTCTTATTTCTTCTTGAGTTGGGTTTTTATGGATGTCAGTAAACTTTGTGTTCACTGCATTAGGATAAGAGACATTTACAATCTAGTTTCTTCTAACTCACCATACATTGCCTTATATATACTGCACCCACAGAGGAATAACCTTTGTTTTAGATGTTTCCTCCACGCCTGTGTTTCAGTTTCTAAATGTCAAAATTCTTAATGTCATAGTAGGCATTTCCCGGTTCACCCCATTCTTCCCTATGCTCACCTCTAAGTATACATTCCCCTACACTGAGACCTTACTCATTGACTCTGGCCTCACTCCACAGTCAATACCATCCTATAATGGGTGTCAGATCTTTTAAGTGTTGGGAATACCAGTTCTTCCTTTCTGTGTGCTCAGAAGGGTCAAGTTCATTACTGGAGGCAGATGAACCAGAGCTAGTATGGAGTATGTATCCCATAATGATAGTATAACAGGATCTAGGAGATAGCCTTTCAGATGATGAAGTTGAAAGTGAAGACTATTGAAGAGAAAACCCACATTATTTAGATATCGAGAAACAACATCTGAGTTAAACTCTAGTCTACCTAATTCCACAAATGGTTTTATTCCACAAGCCTACCTTCCTCCACACCAAGACACTCAATTTACGAATATTCCGCTCTCCTTTCTCTGATACACTCTCCTCCCCAAATCACTGCAACTATCTTTTGTTCCCACATCTCACACACCTCCCTCAGTCCTTCACTAAAATCATCTGTTTCAGGAGAGAGGGCTCCTTAAGCCTCCTGCAGACACGACAGGAACGCAGTTTCTTTGGATTCCAAGGGACCAGATTGAACCAGAAGCACCAGAGCAGACGACATCTGCCACAAGCAGACTGAGACATTTAGCTTCGCTCCTTGGAGGATCTCATCTGGAGCATTTGTGGCTTCAGAGCAGGCAAACATCATAGCCATCAGCAAGGAGTTGGCTTGAGTTTTCCCCAATCTCCAAAAGTCAGAAGTGCTTAACTACAGCAAGAAGCCCCCTTGCGGGGTTTCCAACTGTCAAAGAGCGAAGTTTAATCTTCTTCACACTCTACAGCTGCCGCCTCTCCCCCTGCTATCTCCATCTGCACTTGGAAGGCACGAATCTGAGGTCATGCTCTTCCTGGGCCCTTAGAATGTGCTTCGGTTTGAATAGGAAGTTTCCACCCTCAAGTTTCATGTGTTAAAAGGCCTGTTCCCCGGGTAGAGATGCTATGGAGAGATCACTAAAGCACCAATATCAGCAGGGGATATGTTAAAGTGCTCAAAAGCTCGTAGCTGGATGTGCTGTTTTGAAGAAAGGGTTCTCTAGAGGTCACTGAAACCTCCCTCTCTCACTCTCTGTCCCCAGTCCATAAAGTTAGCAGTCCCCTCCATCTCATGTCCCTCCAACCATAATATGCTGCCTTACTCCACTACAATGGTGCCACAGGAGCATATGCTGGAATCTCTGAAATCTTTTGCCCAAGTATCTCCCCTCCTTTTAAATGATTTGTTTAATCAGATATTTTTTAAGATGACCAACACCATAGATATCCCTACCTCAGTACTCCTGCTGGTCTGTCTCCTCCATTTGAAATCTATCTTTCCTTTCAAGCTTCTCAAAATCCATGTGCCATCTAACTTCTCATACATTGTCCCCATGTTATTGTGACGTTATTGCAAAGAATCACTTTTCAATGTTATGAGATTACAGCACAGTATACCACCCTCTAGCTAGTAGTGTGTGTGTGTGTGTGTGTGTGTGTGTGTGTGTAGAGATGAACATGTGTGCATGGGTGCATGTACATGTGTGTGAGTATACTACTTAGAAGATAGCTTCAATTCTTGCTACTCAACACTCTCTCTACCTTGGCTATTAAGACAAGGCCGCTCCATGGCCTAGAACTAACCAAGCAGCTAGGCAGACTAATGAGACAGCCCACGGATGCATCTGTCTCTGCCTCCACTGCGCATGCCACCACTCCCAGCTTTTTTTCATGTGGGTCCTGAGGGCTCAGACTCAGCGCATCATACTAGGCAAGATGAGCACTTTACTGACTGGGCTGTCTATTCAATTCCCATTTAATAAATACTCCCCCATTACATAACAGGTGCTAGGCTCTGTGTCAGATCCAAGATACAGCCGTGAGCCTAAGGGGGAAAGAAACCCTCCCTTCAATAGGACTTATGTTCTGCTGTGTGGAGTGTCTGATCCCGAGGTTAAGTTAAAATAATGGTTCTTGTAAGGTATTGCTTGTGCATCTAGCAAAGAAAGCCACATCTCTATCTTTCTTTCTCTGGGACATGACACAGTACCCAGCTCTCAGTAACATCCCATCATTGTCTTTATGTTTGATTGAGGAGGACATGAATAATTACAAAAAAACCTCCCACAAATAACCCGTAGACCAAAATTAACTTCCATTCCCAAACACAGGTACTTACTGAAATACGAGCCAGGGAACACACACTTATAGATCAAAGCTGCCTCAAAATCTGCACTGTATTTTTCTTGGGGGAGGGCGTGTGGCTGGGAAGGTCTTAGTTGGAGCTGAATACTTAAAGTTACCAGAAAGCCTCCAAATCTCAGCCAGATTCACCTGATCCTAAAAGCGGGCCCTCTGGCAAGGTGATAGCCCGTCTTCAGATCAATCTCATCGATTGAGCTTTGTAATAAAGCCACTTCCCGAAAGACCACAGCTCAGTGGTGCTTGCTGGGGTTTCTTGTCATCCTGTGTGGCTGCATCTCTCTTCTTCTGCAGTAATAGAGGGTGTGGGAGGGCACATCTTGGTCATGAAGGTTTGACCTGATTTGTGCTAATGGTGTGGCAGTGACCTTCCTTCTTGCCACAAAAGAATTCTACACTAGTGTGAATTTGAAAGCATCCCACCCACCCCTTGTACTGCCCTCCCTCGCCCACCCCACAGTTGCAAACCATTTGTTTCATGAACTTCATGAACTTAGACAAGGCCATGGCATCACAGTGGTTATTGTGAGCAGAATGGAACAAATCTTTAGAGTCTTCTCATATAAAAATGTCCATAAAGTATTCCTTTTTGGTGGCCAACAAGAAGAGGAATAGAAATGTTTTGTCTCATCTGCCATGTCTTAATTTGTAAATTCAGGGTCTCCCTTGAAAATAACCCCATCCCCAACTTACCAGAGCAAGGAAAAAAAATGGCAATGGGAAGATGAATGACTGAACATTACCATGTGAAACGAGCTAGTGACCCACCTGATACCCATCCTCTTTGCAGGAACTCCCAGCTATTCCAATGTCCATGTCTGTACTAACCTCAGGAGTAGCTGCAAACCCTGTATATTCACACAGGTTCTAGAACAGGCACAGGGCCTTCCCCTTAGTTCTCAGAGGCATAATGAATATAAAGCTGGAATCTCCAGGGATAATAAGAGAGAAAAAAGAACACACACACGTGCCCAAAATCCTATACCTCACTTGAAAAACATGATTTGCTTTCTGAAATTTGTGGCAACCCCACTCTAGCCCTGGGCTTGCTACCATGAGGCAAGCATTGTTAAGACTATGCCCTCCAACAGCATACAGTTGGATGTCTGTCTTCTCAGATGGCCATAGAAGACTGGATGTGGGCATTGCACATCATCACATGTGAGATGGGGAGGTGAAGGCAAGAAGATCAGGAGTTCAAGAGCATCCTTAACTACTCAGCAAGTTCAAGGTCAGTCTGGCTAGAGTAGAGCCCATCTCCTAGAAGAAAAGCAAAATCTAAAGGATGGTGAGGGATTTCAGAAAGGCATGATGTGTGCTCATTACTTGTGCTCTGATAAATGCTCATGGAGATGCTTTTATCTCTCAAATCAGTTCAGGAAGTTTTTGCAATGGTGGGGTTCTCTCCCAGTGAGCTACATTCCATTGCAGTGGGAAATTGGAGGCCTCCTCTCAGCAGGCAAATGAGTCATAGAGTCATCTTACACTTGTGGTGCACAACAATGTTTGGGGAAGATAAGATGGTCTACGGTTGTGAGAAATTTCAGGTTCAGGGGAGTTGTAGCATGAATATGGGGATTGATCATAGCAATCTGATGTTACAGATCCCTTTGACCACACACACACACACTCACACACACACATGCACACACACATACACACACGCTCACACACACACACGTACACACACCATCACCCCCAGAAGCCGCAGTTCCTCAGCACCTGTCTCTTAGAGTCCAAGTTTTAATTTGAAGTGTGGTGTCTGACCCAACTGAAATGGAATCCAGGGAGGTCGAATCCTATTAAGTCACCAGACCATAAAGCAAAAAGGTATAAAGTTGACAAATCGCTTCTCCCAGCAGCAGCAGCTGTGAGGTACTCAGCAAAGCCGGACTCTGACCCAGGAACGGGCTAGCGGATGGTCCCTCGTTCTTCCCCTGGGGACTGCCATTCACTCTTCTTCCTGGATGAAAGGGTTTGTGTGTTTAACAGGCTACTGTTTAATATGTTTGTCTGTATTTTCTTCACAACTCAAATAGGGCCTGGGTGTGTCATAATGCCACCCTAGGTCTGTGAATACTAAGTGAATAGCAATCATAGAAAAGACTTCCTACGGGCGATGCACTAACTTAACCCTTGGCAAGTCCCAACATGCGGGACTTAATTTCCTAGATAGCCTGGAAGCTGTTACACTGTTAATCATGTGTCTCTGAAAGATGGCCTCTTGACTACAGTGCATTGTTACTATGCTTTTCTCTCTTTATGCGCTGTCAATCATCATGAGAGTTTCCAGGAAGAGGTGTAGGAAAACAGCCAAACCTATCTATTTTTCCCATAGAACCTTCACGGCATCTTCCATGCAGCCATATGAGGCCAGTATTATGGTCCCTTATGTTAAAAAAATAAGTTTATCACACATAGTTATTAGTCCAAGGTCAGGAGTAGCAATAGTGCCAGCTCCAGTTGGGACACACAGTTCAGTCTTGATGATCACACAATGCTTTAGCCTAGGTATGACATGCTTTTCTTTACTATCTCCAAGCCCCTCCTTTATTCTGGGTTGCTTCCCCGAGCTATAAGAAGCTGCGTATCCTCCATCCCAGAAGGGCTTTCTTTGTTCTCACAATGGAATAATCCATTCTGTTCCAAGCCTTCGCAATGGAGTTCACCACTTTTCAGAAACACACTAAGAAGTTTGTATGCAAAGCTCCATAAATCCTCTATCCCCAGGCTTCAATATTTGGCTTCAACACCTGCCCTTTTAGCCCAGAGCGTTCTTGCTTGTTGCTCTACTGAAAATCACTGCCCTCTGCTATTACCGCCACATAGGCCCTAAATGGAGAATTTTGAATAAAAGCTATGCTGCTGGTACCCAACACAAGGTATTTGTCTAGAGCACTTGTTCTTTCTGACCAAAGGCCTCTTAGTCTTTGCTTCACTGCAAATACTGTCCCCAACTGTTACCTGCTCACCTCAATTTCTTAAGATGACCCCAGTTCTCATGTCAGATCCCTGGGTCTGATGAGATGTTTGGGAAAGCTTACTCCACAGCAACCCAAATAAAACATTTTACTATTTATTTTTAATATATTTTAAAAGTGTATGTTTGTAAGGGCAGGAAGAGGTATATGTATGTGAAAGAAGACATTCATGGAGGCCAAAGGTGTCTTATCTTTGTGGAAGTGAGTTACAGATAGTTGTGAGCCACCAGATATGGGTGCTAGAGATTGAATTAGGGTTCTCTGAAAGAGGACTAAACTGAATCATATCTCCAGCATCCCAAATAAAAATTCTGTATAGGGCTTCTAGAATTATATAACATGACAGGTAGATAATATATATCTCCATAAGTACTTTGATGGAGTTATGTTTGTCTCTATTCTTTGCTTATTATGGGATAGCAATAATGGCCCTTATCTTGAGATAGTTTGAAGATTCAATGTTGTTCCTGTCATATCCATACACAGTACTTAGAATAACAAGTAGCCTGGAAAGTCCAGTGTATGTTAGCTCCACCTTCCTGCTCATCACCCCTACCCGGGCTTCTTTTTGAGATATTATTCATGTGGCCAATGCTGCACCTCTCACTGCCATGGAAAATAGGAGATCAGCTAAACAGACAGTGACATAACCCTGGGCTTTCTACACACTGAGAAACGGTGACGTCCTTCTCATCTGGATCACAGCAAGGTCTCAGCAGCAGGTGCAACACTCATGGATGCTCTGCCAAGTGTACCACATTTGGGTTTCTTTGCATCCACATGCAAGGGCATCAATATCACAGGCTCACATCTTAATCCCATGTGCCTCATGCAAAAGCTCTCACAGGACCCTCCAGACTTAGAAATACAGTTCTTTACTCAAAGGAATTAGAAACCTGGGACTGGTAAGATAGCTCAGCAGTTAAGAGTGCTTCCTGATCTTGCAGAGGACCTGAGTGTGTTCACAGAACCCACAGCCCAGCTCCCATATCCGTATTGCACTACTTAACTCCAGCTTGAGGAAGATCTGCTGCCCTCTTCTGGCCTCTGCAGGTACCTCCAAATACACACACACACACACACACACACACACACACACACAGAGTACTAATGAAATATTTAGAAGAAAACAAAGAGAGAACTGGAAGTTAAATCAGAGCACCGGCCTCTCGCTTTCCCTGCTCTTCCCACCCCTGCTATTTATTTCCACGGCAGAGAAGACCCATCCTCTCACCTGCATTCACTAAGTCATCATTCCAATAGGTTATTTAGTTCCACCTCTGTTATTTCGAATATTAAGATTTTTCAGTACCATATCCAAATCTGTTAAAATGCAAACCTCCTAATAAAAACAGTAAGCCCCAAAGACATTTAGGATAAAAACTGATCCTTTTCTCTATTCTACTGTAGTATTTTTAAATGTACAAAATATTTGTTTAAATGGCTTATTAAGCAAGTATGTTCATAATTTTGAGGAGAACACAGGGGAGCATAAATCCAAGTCTCGGTGAAATGGCCTGATGCCATTCTAAGTAACAGTCTTTATCCTTCAAACTGTGATTCAAAACTCGCCTGCTCCTGGAGGCCTTCCCATTGATCCATTGATCAGGTTTCAAAATGGTACAACAAAACCAGAGACTGTAAACAGAATATCTAGTCAAAGTTCCCAACAGAGTTAGGGTAACAGTTTGACCTAGAAAGTAACAAGAATTGGAGTCCGGTGAGATATACACATATGGGTGCTTCCCAGGACACCTGGTGTGTTGGAAAGAAGAAACACTTCAACAACAATTTAAAGAGCACCAGCACTGTCTAAATTCCAGCCTGTGCTCTTGGGAATTTCCAAGCAAACCACCTAGATATAGATGCATCTCTTCTTCCAACGACAGTTGGGGATATATAGTAATATAAGAAGCAGATTCTATGCTTCAAGAAACATAGAAACACTTATCACATAATCTGTGAGGTCATTATTATGCTCAACTACTTGACTGCATATTAAAATAATCAGCAACCATTTGTCCAAGGTGCCGCTTACCCTCTGAGAACAATAAAAGGTTTCTTGATTTTTTGTAAGCACACACTGCTGGTGTTTCATTTACTGCCAGAAGGAAAGGAAATCATTCCCATTGCTCCTTATGTCTTCCCTGTTTCTATGACCACAAAGGCAAAAGAATTTGGAGACTGAGACAAGGGAAGCAACTCAATGTTGCTTAGTTAAGCTTCCAATGTTCCTAACTGGCTTTATGGAAATGTGATAATTTTCATTAACTTGTTCTCTCCACTGAACATAAGGAAAAAGAGTTAGGATATGTGACTGATTTCTAACTTCACACATGGTAAATCTGAAGAGTATATACTGCTTCCTATGAGCATGTTTAGGCCTATAATGCAATATCTCTTCAGGAATTCACACAGCTACCCATTTCTTCACTGTGATGCTCTATGTCAAAACCCAATGATGGCTGAGTGGTGGTTGTGCACACCTTTAAAGCTAGCACTTGTGAGGCAGAGGCAGGCGAACCTGTGAACTTGGGGCCAGTTTGGTCTACAAAGTGAATTCTAGGACAGCCAGAGCTACACAGAGAAATGCTGTCTTGAAAAATCAAAACAACAACAAAAAATACAAACAAAAACAAACAATTTTTCAAAACTCGACGGTGGATGAAAATTCCAGTGTATCCAAGCCCATCGTTCTCTACGTCCTGTATTTTCCTCGCTGAGTCTCCTATATTGATGAGGTCCATCCAACACTCATTTCATAAACCCATATGTCATGTTTCAGGTCCCCCCCCACACACACACTGCAAACTCAAGTTGATTCTGTCTGCTTAAGACTCATAATGACTATCATTACTGTGACTGATGTCCAGGGCATCAGTCTTTCATACATGGATCATTTAATCCAGCTTCCTGTTTTCCCCAGTATAAGCCTGACTAACCTACCCATTTCAAACTTTCTCAACTGCTACAGAAATCTTTCTTCAATGTAAAATGCAGCCAATGGATTAAGTACTGGTAATACAGGGTAGAGGTATATTATCCGTCTAAGAATCACTCGCTTTTAATGAAACAAACTCAGTCACAATATTGTGCCCACTGCTATAGTTAGATTGGTGGATGCTAAATCTGTATTTGCTCTTCATTCTGTATTTTCTGTATCCTTCATTTTCTCCCTGACTTTTGTTGGTTGGGATTCTTCTGCTGTCTTCTTCCTAGCCTGAGTCTTCTGTGGGTTTGGATTTGGGAACGACAGATCTATTGCTCTCAATTCGCCTTATGTTTTAAACCTGAGTCCTTCTGAACAACTCTGGAGATAACTGACATCAATAACATCCAGACAATAAAAGATGAACCACCACATTTTAAATTCCTTCAGCCCCTTTACCTAGTCCCCATGCATTCCATACCAGATTCTGCTGAGGTGCTTCAATTAGAAATCTTAGTTTTAAAACTGAACACACTAAAAATTAAAAATATAGAATTTTTATTTACTTGGTTGCCATTATTTCTTTATCCTACCTACTTATCCTCACACATTTAATTTTTTTTCTTGCTTTTAAATCTTATGAAAAGAATCCATACATGGCAAAAACATTGAAAATTAGAAGATCTTTTGATTTTACTTTCAAACTTTTATTGAATTATATTAGGGATGGAAATTTGGAAATGATGTTAATTTCTTTCTACACATTTGGAAACACTGCTACTCTCCCTCCTCTTTCGCCTGAGAAGCCTGATATCAATCTGATCTGTATCCTCTTAAAAGTAGTTAAATCAGTCACTCCACCCCAAAGGCTTCTAGAATTTCTTTCATAATGTCATTATATAGTGTTTTTCATTTATATGACCATTTAGTCATGGATTTTGATTGATTGATATCTAAGATGTCATTGCTGTTATTGAATTCTTCAATCCTATTGAATGTCCCTCTGCCTTCTGTTTGAGCTGGTTCAATCTGCTGCTCAGTTTGTGTGTTCACATTTATTGTCTCAACCACCTAATTTTTAATGCCTTGGGCCTCTAGTTATTCCTGCTGGAATTAAAAGCTCTGAAATAGAATTCTAAATGAAATTCTTGTTTAAAAGAAAAAGCCATTCTAAGCTGAACTGTCATCTAGACTCAGTAGGTCTGAAACAAATACATCCAATTTTGCAAATCAAGGTTTTTCTGCAGAAGTCTACAGAATACCTGAGAAATCCCGGATATTGGACTCTCAGATGGAGCAAGGGAAGGCAAGGGAACTACAGCTCTGGGTTGGTTTCCGGCTGTGCTCTTCTATGGTGATCTTTCAAAGACTCTCCGTCAGTCATGGCTTGGAAACCAATACATCCTAGCTATGTGCATGGCAACTTCTGGGATAAGTGAATGGAGGAGCATCTATAGCTGCAGATTCTCACTTTTTATGAAGAGTGTGACATTTTGCATAGAATCAAATGAGTTGGGCGTCAACACAACCAAGTAGAACTGAAGAAACCGTGTTCCCACAGCAATTTAGAGTGTGCCCACGATGCCCAGTTCACAGGTGGACTATTACTTCCCAGGATCATTCGGTGCCTACATACCCAAAAAGAGCCTGCATGGATTTACTTTTGGTCTTCTCTGATCCTGAACTATTTATATTCTCAACCAAACCATTATATATTTTGCCCTGGGGATTGCATTTTATACCTAATCCCATCCTGAAGGCATCTAACAGGGGAATGACTTTGAATTCCTTAAAAAAGCAGTGAGCTTGAAATAAAAAAGAAACGTGTTACAGGATGTTATTATTAACTTCCTAGCTATCTTTCAGAGTGTCAAAATCACCCTCCCAGGGAGCAAAGAGTCTAATATTGGTACGAATTCCCTTGTGCTTGACTTTCAGTCTCAGGGTTTTAATTGACTTCAGACTTGCACATCATGTGTCCCATGATAAACAACATTCGTCTGCAAAATTTCATCACCACCCCTCCCCAAGCTGTGGGAACTCCGAGGGAAAGGTGGAGAGACTTTATTAGATCATTATCACCCTATCTTCAGTGGCCTTCTCAAAGCTAGCCATGACAATATTTGCCTGAGTCTCTGATCAAGCTCCTTAGCTGTTAAGGGCATGCATTCTGCAAAGTCTCTCCTAAAAATAAGTAAATAAATTCCACGTGCTTTCCCAGAGCTTCCTGGGCAAGGCTTCTCATAAAAACAGAGAAAAATGAAAGCAAATCCCAAGCAGCCACCGATTTCTAATACAGTAGAAAATTACGATAGTTAGGGTTTGTCTTGCTGTGATAAAACACCAAGACCAAAGCAATGTGGAGAGAAAGGGGTTTATTTCATCTTACATCTTATAGTCTGTCCTCGGTGGAAGTCATGGCAGGAACTCAGTGCAGGAACCTGAGGCAAAAATTGAGGAAGAGGACATGAAGGGGAGCTTTTCATTGGCTTGCTCTTCATGGCTTGCTCGTCATGGCTTGCTCAGCCTGCTTCCTCATAACACCCAGGATCACTTTCCCAGGTGTGACACCTCCCATAGTACACTGAGCCCCTCACATCTATCATCAATCAAGAATATACCCCATAGGCATGCCCACAGGCCAGTCAGGTAGAGGACATTTTCTAAATTGAGGTTCTCTTTCCCAAAATGACTCAAGTTGACATAAAACTAGCCATCACACAAGGAAAAGGAACTGACCCTGATCTAGCAAATCTAATGTTTACCAACTGACACAAATACTTACACATGCTACAATGCACTATGCACACACACACACACACACACACACACAAATGGACAGCCACAGTCACAGCCACAAAAACAAATACACGTTTTTGTCTTTAATGCAATTATTTGAGAGAGGTGCAATTATCTCCTACAGATGGGTAAACTGAAGCACAAAACACTAAAAACAAAAACCCCTGTCTTTATCAGTGTCCTTTCGCTAGGGAATCATGTATTCTGAGTCACCACTTCTATGAATCATAGTCAGAAACTTTATCTGAGTCTCTCTGCCTAGAAGAGGATTGGACACTTAGTAGGTGGTCAATGAAGTTTTATCAAGTCATTGAAGAACTGGCAATGATATGAAAACTGCACAAGACGTTACAAACATGATCTTTGTGGACAGGAGGACATGCTGATCACCTACTATGTCACAGACCCTCTTCCAGAAAGATGGGAAGAAGAGTAAAGAGGCAGAACTCATAGTTATCTAGTGGGAATAGAATAACCCAGAACAAAATAAACTCCACTGAACTTTAAAGAAGCTGTAAGATTGTTGGAGTAAAGGATATCACACAAAAGTGGGAAAGAGGTCACAAGTAGGTGATATCCAACCCTGAAGTAAATGTCAGAGTTTTGGACATCCAGTCTCACAGGAAGTCACTGTGACCTTTTGCCATACACATCTAATTCAAGTATGAAGGTCAAGGTGCTGTTGCTATTGGCACATAAGCATACACAATACACAGGGAGTATTGGATTTCCTCTGAGCAATACTCAACAGATTTAGCAAGTAAAATTGCATAACTTCCGTTTAAGTTTGAATTTCACAAAATTAAAATATTTTAAGAAAGTTTTTCTCAAATATTTCATGAGTCATACCTATACCGAAATTATGCTATTTGTGTTTGAAACTCAGATGTAATTGGATTTTGCCGAGCCTACTAAGAAATTACTCAATAATTTCTAAAGGATTTACATGTATTAAAATATTACACTGTACCTCATAGATGTATACAATTATCACATGTTCATAAAATAATTTTAAAAGTCCTTAAGGACATGATGATGTTAACTAGCCATTTTGATACAGGGTTATAGGAGGGCCTTGGAGAATGACAAAGTCATTTTGGAGAGCCAGTCCTGAAGATCTGAAAATTCAAAGGCTACCAAATCTATCCTGAGCTGGTGGCTGGGGGAGGGGCGGGGGCAGGGGAGGTCTTGTCATGAAAATTCAAAGAAATAAATTGATGGGCCACTGAAAGTGAGTTTTAGAAAGAATTATTTCATTAGGGAGGGAGAGAGAGAAAGAACACCAGGAAACAGGGTACTATTCAGCTGCTGGTTTGGGTTTTTTCAAATGACTTATAACAGAAGAAGAACCTGGGGTAAGATGGAGGGAAGGCAAAGAGTTGACCTGTGCAGCTGACCAGGTGTCCAGGAGCCAACTCTCAGCTTCAGGCATGAAGTCCTGTGTGCCTTTAGGCAGAGGTGATCATCAAGAACTCAACAAGGAAACAGGAAAGAGAGCTCTCTTCTGGCATTGCTGTCCCCTAGCAAGGGTATTCTCTGAATTGATGTTTTTGGGGTCCCTAAACTATATGACTAGTCTCTACCTCCTGTCCTCATCATTTAGGTTATTGTACGTTGTATACATGTATGCAAGTACCTCACTATGCTCCATAAATTGGTACATCTAAAATAATAATTTAAAATAAGTGAATAATAAATCATGGTTTTAAAATGAACTAGAAGACAATTCTTTTAACTCTATTATTGAAATAAGATTGCAGAGCTTGTTTGATTGAATTTTAATATATATATTTCATTACTGGGAGAAAACATTCAGAGAAGACATCGTATCCTCCCACCTCTTTATCCACATTGGTTAACACACAAGGTATTCAGAACAGCAAGTCTGGAACATGAGAAGCACTTGGTACCAGCCATGGTTTCTTACTTAGTTTCATCATTGCCATTCATTGATCTGCTGTGTTAATATCCCATGACTGTGGCTATTTTCTTAGCATAGTGTTAAGGTTATCTGCAGGCATGACGTATGCATGATCTTTCAGTTCCCAGCAGCCTTGTTAGGAAAGCATTATCTTGATTATATAGATGAGAATGGTTATAGTGGTGGTGTGAAATCTTGACAACAATGCACATTCCATCTAATCCACCTGATTCCAAGTCCTGAGACTTCCCCACCTAAATAAATGAAACCATAGCGAGTTTAGGGTTTCATTTAAAACCCCGTCCTAAAGAAAGAAAAATGAATCAGATAGTGAATTCTAATTAGGTAGCACTAAATATAGCTAGCGTATCCTTGCAGTCTTTCTTTGCTGTGTGTGGTTACTTGTGGCAGGTCAGCCCCAAGACATAAATAACGGCAAGCACTGGAAGGAGGTGTGGAAAGCTGTAAAAAAAAACGAAAGAACAAAGAGACAGTGGTATCGAAATGGAGTGTCTGCTAGGATAAATAGGAACGATACACAGTCAATAATGAATAACAAGCCTTAGACACTGCTCTGTAGCTGAGAGGAAGGAAGCCAGGGAAGGAAAGACAGTTGCTGTCCCAAAGCATCACCCGCGTGTGTGAGGAGAGGGCTCAAGTCTTCTGTAATATCTGTTAAGTTCCTTGTCCTACAAAATAGTCTGGCAGCTTCTTTAATGCGCTTTTGTTTCTGTAACAACACCTGAGAATAGACTCTGAACAAAGGGAAGACCTTTTTAAGTCTCTTGCTTCTGGATAGTACAAAGTCCAAGTTTTGAAGACTTCCTCTAAGAAGGACCTGCTTCATAATATGATAGAAGTCTGAAGAACAAGCAAACACAAAACATGGGGAGATGAAGGGGTAAACTTTTCTGAGAAGTTGATACATTTCTATTAAAAAGGTGGCCATCTATCCCTGAGGGCTCCACTGCCATGACTGCAAAACTTCCCATTAGGCCCACCTTCCAACATGTTCTCATTACAGAACAGAGGTTCTAATACGTGGCCTGGCCTTGTGGCACATCTCAGGGAGCGAATACAGAAAGAGGGTAAGCCCAAGGGCTACCTGGGTTACAGTTCACAGCTGGTGTAAGAAATTTAGTGGTACTTCATCTATAAACAAAAGGTAAATGTGGACTAAGGATGCACAGTTCAATTCAATCTTCAACACCAAGAAGAAAAAGAAATCCAGTTCCTAGATTTTACAGGGATGGACTCAATCCCACAGCTAAATACAAAGGGAACTTAATAGAGTCAGACAACTGAGTTCTTCATCCAGTATCTCAGTGTTTCCAGCCAGAGGAAAGATATTGTATAGGTCAAGGGATTGAGTTGTCACAGCCTGTCACTCATCCGGGAAAATGCGGATAATAAAACCTCACGGCGAAGCCTACACCCTCAGTGAATAATTTCCCGAGCTCCCTATAATTATAAGGCTCATCATTATGCACAATTTGCAGCCGAGCTCCCAGAAGACCTGAGAAGCTGCTTATGAGACTCTCCCAGAGTGTCACAGAAGCGTGGTCACACACAACAAATCTGGAAACAGGAGGCAGATCCCAATCAAAGTAGGTGTGCTGGACTTCAGGCCGGTAGATCCTGTCTCCCGCTCTACGTGCCGAAGACCTTGGGATAGACACTGCTGTTCATCAGGCCCTTTAGTCTATGCCCTCTGTATCTGTATGAGCCAAACTCGTTCCTCTGTGGATAAACAACATACTCATATGTTTTCCTACCCACACAAACACATCCTCCCAAATATTAATTTGTCTACTATCATTAATATCACCATTGTTATTTAATCATTCTCATCAGCATACAATCATGCTGTCATACCACACACCACACACCACACACACACACACACATACACACACACACACACACACACATACACACTGTCATAACTTATTCTACTTAACTCCCTCCAACTTTCAATTGAAATGAATGTACAGACACAAGTATAGACATTACATATGTGTGTGCATACATATTATATGTGATATAATAGATATCATTTTCATATACATATGCATATAGTTATATAATGTATATGCATATGTATATGAATCAAATCTAATAAAAGCTGAATTATAGAATCTAAGTAGTGGGTGTTTGGACATTCACTGTGCATTTATTTACTGCTTCTTTATTGTTTAAAAACTTAAAAAATAGTATGATGGAAAATCTGAAATTTTTCTGACATTTTGTTTTTCATCTTTCTTATTCACAAGAATTTTTCTTGTCCAAGCCCCTGATAATGAAATGCTACGGTTAGCCTTCCCATCCTCGTATTTTACTGCTGGTAGAATACAACCCAGCTGACCACCTCTGTGAGGCACAATTAAAGACACAGGAGGAATTAATATTTAGAATCAAGTCTGTGGAGGTGAAGAAGTGCAGACATTGGTGCATCTTGGAGAGCCTGGCCTTGGGATGTCTCCTCTACAGTAGTGAATGAAAACACACAGACATTCAAGAGTCTCTTTAATCCATCATTCCCATCAGTAACTCAGTTCTTGCATTGCTTTTCCCTTTGTCGTTAGCTTATTCTCACCTTGATTCCTTCACACATGCATACACAGAGAGAAAAAGATTGATTTCACTAACATTCAAATTTAAAACCATTCCCCAGATTCCCTTTTCCATACATATTCATATTCTGTGATCAATAGTTTCATAGCTTTAGATATATCTCTATAGATAATTGTTATATGCATATCTTTAATTCAGCGTTCCCCACTGAATGTTCAACTCCTACCTCCAACCTTTTAAAAATGTCTAAATTAAAACTCTCAGTCTCAACCAACTCAATTAAAATCAGTAGAGACAACTGGTGGACGATCACAGGACAAGGCATCTGAATTAGCTATCTTATCCCATTGCTCTGCCCAAACCCCTGACAAACACAGTATGATGAAAGAGACGTTCATCCTCATATGGAGACTGGCATGGTTCAGCTGGTAGTGGCAGGACTTTGTAGCTAGTTCACATCTTTGTAGATTGGAAACCAGAGGGTTTGGGCCAGGAGCAAGGCCTGGCCATTACCCTGGGAGCTGGGGAACACTCTGTCTCAAAACAGAGTAAGGTAGAGACAAGTTGAGGAAGACACCTGGCATCAAGCTTTGTCTGCTCCAGACACATTTGCATACACACATAAATATATAACATCCACAATCATGCATTTACACACACACACACACACACACACACACACACACATGTGCATGCTTCCAAATACCCACTTTCAATGACCTACCCCTACAAGCCATGAATCTTTCCACAAAGGCTGTGTAACCTCCAAAGGCGTCAAGTGCTTAAGTACATGAGCCTCTACTTGACATTTTATGATCAAACCGTAACAACGTCTCAATTCACACTCAGCCAGATATCAGACATTGCAGTGGTGATCAATTAGTCACCAGCCTTCAAGCCAGCTGATAACAGAAACACGAGAGGACCTGTTGAGATCAACTGAATTGGCCCATTCCAGAAGAACCCCCAAATGAACAGCTTCATTATGAGAATAATAAAAGGCAGGTTTCTGAAGTCACCAAAATTTATAGGGACTTGCTATTGGTTGAAGTTCCAGAGCACCTAAACTATCCTAGAAGATACATGAATTAATAAGACAATCATCTAATTCATTTTTTAAATATAACAATTGGAAGCTATGCTTGATATAGACCCCATTTCTTTCACTATGAGACACTTCATTGTCCTAATTTTTCTTATCCTGGGAAATTTTCATGGAAGGTTAGCTTCTCCTGACTGTCTTTAAGAGTCTTGAATAAAACTTTTCATATACTCTCTCTGGGCTGTAAAGATATCTGAGCGGACACATTTCCTAGTCTTATGTGCTTCAGACAATGGAGAGAGACAAATCAAATAAATGTGCCCTCTGTTTTTATTTTTAAATTCATATGACATAGTTTGATATAAATCTGATCAATGGGCTTTACATGACTGAGATCCCTCTGTCTTGTATTGATTAAATCTTAAGATTGAATCAAAGTACACTGAATTATTAAGACTTCATATTTTACTCTAGATTAGACACAAATATGGCATCAAATTTTATTATGACTTAGAAATTCCTACAGAAACTTTATTATGACTATATGGCAAGCTACCCATTTTGAATTCGACCCGTTAGAGTAGGAGGAGGATTCTACAGCTCTAGGGGCCCCGAATCCTGAGCAGAGAATTTAAGATTGATTTAAATTATTGACAATGAATTGGGAAGCTGATGACATAACTCAAGTGAAATAAAAGATTCTTATGGATCCAGAGAAGTCTTAAACACAATCACTTCACTTTCTCTGTCCTCGTTTGCGTGTCTCTCAGTTACAATGTTGTGCTCACATGTAAAGAATATGACACATGGGACCCCCTGTTTGAACTACCCCCAACCAGCTCCATTTGCATGATTCTCCTGTATCCCCTACCTCTCTGTGTTGCATCTGCTTAGCCGTTAATGTATGCCGCTGCCATTGTGAGTTTATCCGCCATCTGCCCTCCTAGGTGGATATTCCTTAAGGTCAAGCCTGAGTCTTATTTACATCTGTGCACCCTATACCCAGGAAGACGCTTAGCTCAACACGGGTGTTCCAAATAGGCTCGTTGATTGAATGAAATAAACAGCTTCATGTCTCATTATCAAATATAAATCTCCCCCAAGAAACTTTCGGACTGAGGGAAGCTACACAAGTGTTTGTTACCGTCATCATCATCATAATCACTCACTTCATTTCAGTAGCTGTGGTTCCTGTATTTAATTTGTTTCCCCAATCTTCATTATCTTGTAAGCAGCGGGAGGCTGGGCTGAAATCCAGGCCTCCTGGCTCCGAGTCTGTTCATCTCTCCTCAGAATGTTATTGCCATTAGCCTGATGGAGACCCATGGAGGTCAACACAGCAAGAGTGGTACAGGGCCTGCAGGAGGAGCACATCAAATCTGTTGCCCCCAGACACAAGGGGAAGGAGAATTACCATGGAAGAACAAGGACCCTGTGCCATCACCATACCCATCAGTCAATAAGATTTATCTCTTTTTAATTCTCGCAAGAACCCTGGGAGTCAGGTAATTATTATGCAGATGAGGAGAAAGTCACAGTGAATTTTCTAGGTAAGAAAATGAATAGACAGTTGACCAGTCGCTAATTCTCAAGCCAACTAGCCTTCCAGAATATCCTAAACACATTTACACCTAGGTTCAAAGTTGATTTTATAATCTCATGTCCAGGCAGATTGAAAAAAAAAATGATAGACATCTAGCAACAAAGCCAACTTTACTGGAAACTGAGTAATTGGAAAATGCTATTGGAAAAACCAGGCAAATCATTACTTAAGACTAAGTAGGCCTTCGAGATATCAGGGAGCCCAAATAGGTATATCTAATAAATATGTTTCTATTTGAAGTATCTGAGCTCTGAGGAGGTTAATATGCTGTGTGTGACTCTGCTCCTAGACCATGCATCTCATAAGCAAACACTTGGAGAGCTTGGCTCATTCAAAAGGAATAAATCTCATAAAAGTTGCATGGGCGGCTAAATAGTACATTTAACTACATCAGCCCCAGATTGTTATCACAGTCCATACTCCATTGCTGCACCAAAATACCAGATTCCGGGAAACTCGGAAAGCGTACAAATTTGATTTCATTTGCAGTTTTGGAAACTGGAGAGTCCAAGCTGGGGGGGGGGGAGATACAGAAACAGACAGAGACACAGAGAGACAGAGAAAGAAGCAAGAGAAAATCTAGGAAATCAAACTAACTTCACAACAATTTAACTGCCAACAACTAATACATAAAGAACTCACTCAGTCCTCTAAGACTTGCCCAGTCCCTGAAGGGCAGCACCAATGACTAAATCTCTCTTAGCAGACCCTACCATCTCTCAGTACCATGGCACTGAGAATCGAATTTCAAAATGAGTTTTAGAGAACCCAAACCTTTTTAAAATTGTAACAGATGTACTCATATTAAATAACTATCTTTTATAAAAGCTTGAAGTTAAAATGGAGGAGGTGTGAATCTGGCGGAGAGGGAAGGTAAGAGGGGCTGGGAGGAAAAGAGGAAAGAGAAACTGGAGTTAAGATGTAATATATGAAAGAAAAATACATCTTAAAAATGAAGTTGAACTTAAAGTCTAATATTATGCATGCTAAAAATGAAAACTATGCATTGATTTTTATTTTTATTTATTCATTTACTTCTTACTATGAGGGTATTATAAGAAAATTGGCTCTCATAGGTCCCTGGCCTATGAACTGGACTTCTCACCACACTGACGCCCAGAATGGGCTACATGATGGCTAGTGTTAACTGTCAACTTGCTAGAATCTAGAATCAGCTGAGAGGTAGAGTTCTGGGCATGACTCTGGGATCTTATTTTGATTGTCTTACTGAGGCAGGAAGAAGAACTTCTCACTATTGGCCGCAACACTCCCTCGCTGGGACCCTGGACTATGTAAGTAGAGAAAGGGAAGTGAGAAGCAGGAAGCAGCCAGCACTCTCTGATGCACTCTACAGCGTCTTCAGGCTCCTTCTGCCTTGACTTCACCATGGTGTTCGCTAAAACAGACCCTTCCTCCCTTAAGTTGCTTTTGTCAGAGCATTTTTGCACAGCAACAGGAAGAGAAACTGAGATAGGGTCTCCACGAGTAACTCCAATCATTGTGTGTCATCCCTTTTGGCCTCCTAGTACACACAGTCATGGTAAAAAGTGGGGCTTCTGGAGCATAAGGAAGGCAGATGAGATACAGAAAAGCAGCCAGCAGGATAAACCCCATTGCTCTCATCATTGCATGGGTTCTATAAGGGCATTTGTTTTCCAGATCCTCTGTCCCTGGGACCGGATCTGACACTGTGGAAGGAGCTATATGCATATATTTAGAGAGCCTCTAGTGAACACTTATCTTTGCTTCTCACTATGTCCCTCAGTGACTACTGCTTTATAGACCTCCCTTCCTGAAGGACAAAGCCTTGGGGTGAGGTTATTTCTATAGAAAAGAAAATCACCCTATACAAAAAGTCATAGTGCCCCAAGCTATAGATCAATCTCTAGCCCAAATCAAGCAACATCTATTATTAAGGCCTTTCTTAAGTCCTGTGCAAAAGGGCAAGATTCACCATAAAGCCACTAAAGTCTCTTTCAACTCTGATTTTGTTCTGGTGGGATCATTCCCTGCGTCTGTGATAGTTGGTCTTGATCGACAGTTTGACCTGATAAGGGGTCACCTAGGAGAAACACTGTTGGGCATGGCTGAGGTCATTGCTAGTGTGGCTTAGCAGAAGAAGGAAGACCCACTCTGTGGGCAACCTGATCCTATGTACCGGAGCTCTGGACTTAATAAAAAAGAGAAAGCAAGCTGAGGAGGCATTCATCTCTCTCTGATACCTGACAGCAAACGCAGTGTGACTAGCCATTTCATGTTCCCACCACCACGCCCCTTCATCCATGGTGGAATGTACCCCCTTGAAACTGTAAACCCAAATAAGCACTGTTTACATTTTTTTCATCACAGGAATGAGAAAAGCAACTTATGTACATTCCTACACCAGCTTTAGCACAAACTAATAGTTATACTCCAAGCATTTTGTTCATCAACTATATTGTGCATGTCAAATAGATCCTAGGTAACATTGATTAGAGGTGAACAAAATGCATTCTCTTCCCAATATTTGAGCTCACGTGGCAACAGGAAAAAATACACAAACATCCATTTATAACCTAAAATGGAGAGTGTCATTGCAGGCTCGCAAACAAGGTACCAGGGCATTTCCAAGAAAGAAGGGAGCCAGTGACCCTGTCCCTCGGGATCCGAGAGGGGATCAGAGAACAAAGGACTCTTGACTTTGTCTTGAAAGAAGAGTAGGATTTCTTTAGTCGGAAGGTTCTGGAATGCTTGAATGGATGTCAATGAGAGGCTCTACATGAACAGAGAATGTTCTAGAATGCTAACTGGTAATTATGTAAATAGAGATGGATGGCCTGCTTCCTTGGCGATGAAGACAAAATTGCAGAAATAATCCTGCTAGTATTCTGAGCCCCCTAAAGACAATTAGTTTCGATCCGTCAATTCTTAAAATGTATTTCTTGGTGACATTAGTTCATGTAGATGAAACTGGAGCCACCTAACATATAGATTTGGCAACTGTACATTTCCAAATGCTGTGATACAGGACTCCAGAGGAGTTCTTGACAGCAGTGAGAATTTGTCATCCTGTAAGGTATTTACCTCACTCGTAGCATGGATCCCAGCAGAATGGGAAAAGATCCCCCCCAAACAGCATTCACCCTGACTCTCCAGTTCAGAGTGTTTTATAACACCATCAACCTCAATGAGGCACCCAGAAAGGATGGCTGATGGTTTTCAGGTTGAAAATCCGTGCCTATTGCCTATTGTGGGAAGCTGACACCTCATTTTTTAAGGATGACATGCCATTACAAAGATGCATTGAAAGGTTAACATTCAAGCACACTCTTGAACATCTTAAGTGGCGCGCCAGTGAGAGGGAGACTCTCATTAGGTTGTAATGGCTCTTCTACCTTGAAATGCAGGGAAAGGACGCACGCTCCAAGAAAACAGAACATATGTTGGGTAAATAAAAACCCTCAAAGAAACCAGGACAAGCAGGATCTTGTTCTGTCTCAAAATGAAAATCCCTCCACATCTACGATCAAATGAACTGAGCCAAAATGCGAAGTCTCTCGCAGGCCTGCAGAGGCTCTTAGCAGCCCCCTTTCAAATGTGGCCAGGACACCGTGCACACAGTCCACACACAAGAGGACTCTGGGATTTTTAGACAGGGCCATAGGTGACATTATCTTTGGCAGTGTCTAAGAATGACGTCCACCTGTCTTGTGTGAGCTAAGGGATGTCCCTGAGAAACCTCCCCCAAGGAAAGATGCTTTAGGGTGTTCGCTTTAAGAAAAGGAGACAGAGATGGCTCAGCATGGTACCCAAAATTCCATTGTTCAAATGATGGGTGCTCTGTTATAACTGGGGTCCCTAAAAACAAATGGAGCCTCTTTCTGCTGAAGGCCAGAGGCAGAATTTCCTCTGATTTACTAACAGGAGTCTGTGAAGTGTTGGAATCTGAACCAAGAACCTCATTTTTTTCTGACCAAGTTCAGATTGTGCCCTTTCAGTATGCTCCAAATAACACCCTCTCCCAAGCCTCTTGACCACTTTAAGCTTGCAGTCAACTTGCCTCGACAACTGTGGTCTCTGGTATTTCTGTTCTCTATTGAAAGGGAGTCACTTGATAACCTTTTAAATCCTTCTTTAAAGAAAAAAGAAATAGCCATTTATATTCCTGCTGCAATCCTCATGGTGCAGCCCTGCCTCTGAGCTGCCTTTCTCAGCCCCCATGCTCCTTGGGCTTTGTTAACAGCCTCTCTTTCAGCTGAGGTTGGGGAATGGTAATTCAGCTAGTTGCAGGGACTGCAGGCAGCAAGCCTGAAAGGTTTCCAGAAAGCCAGCAGGCGTGGAGCACATTTTCAATGCACAAGGGCAAAAGAGTCAAGAGTCATTTTCTTCAAGTGGAGTGTGTGTGTGTGTGTGTGTGTGTGTGTGTGTGTGTGTGTAAAAGAGAGAGACACAGAGAGAGGGACAAACACAGAGAGAGGGACAAAAACAAAGAGACAGAGATTCAGAAAGACAAAGACAGAGAAAAACAAGAAAGAGAAAGACAGAGATAGAGACTGACTGGCATCTATATAGAATAACATCACTATAAGTTATTATACATAATATGAGTTCTTTAGACAGCACCTTAGTTTACAGATATACTTACCAACTTTGAAATTTGCCCAGTTTCAAAGTTCCTTGTTGCATCCAACACTTCTAGGATGACCCTTATGTTAAAAAAGGGGGGTGAGGTCGGGGTTATTGTAGGAACAAAGAAAATGCATCATAAAATGGAAATTGAATTTTGGAAAAGACCATCCTTTTAAAGAAATCACTGTATCCGAAGTGTGGATTAATGGCTCCCAGGGTTGAGTATGATTTGAGGAGCCCTTCTCACCCATATGCGGGAAACAGTGAGACTACCAAAACCCAGCATGAAGATTCCCCAGTACCTAGAAGTACAAGGAAGACGAGAACCAAATGTCCTAGAGTGGCTCCATGATATGGGAGTGTCATATATCAATCTGTTGATTTCATTGGTTAAGTAATAAACACACCGCTTGGCCTCATAGCTTAGAACATAGGTGGGTGGAGTAAACAGAATAGGATGCTGGGAGGAAGAGGAAGTGAGCTCAGACTCGACAGCTCTGCTCTCTGGAGCAGAGATGCCAGGCTCCGCTCTCCCAGGCAGCTCAGACCCAGGATGAACGTAGGCTAGAATATTCCCGGTAAGCGCACCTTGGGGTGCTTACACACATTATTAGAAATGGGCTAAATTAATATGTGAGAATTAGCCTAGAAGAGGCTAGATAGAAATGGGCCAAGCAGTCTTTAAATAAATACAGTTTGTGTGTTGTTATTTCTGGCATAAGCTAGCAGGCGGCTGGGGTGCTGGGGACGCAGCCCCGCTGCTCCTATTTCAACAGCTCCATGCATGGGAAGTATCAGAATGCAGCAGTCCCAGCCGCTAGCTATGTTTTTCTTTGGTCCTTTTGAGGTTACTAAGTGAGCTTCCACTGTCACTATTAGAGCTCGCTTTCCAGTGTTGTGCCATGTCCCCCTTAAGCCACCAGTGCCTTCCATTGGTCTTGTTCTGATAGTTAAGGCAGGCTCTAGTTTCCAGAAGATTGTACTAAACCAGAAGAAAAATAACAGAATATAAACTCCGTGAACATAAACCCTATACATATGAGCATGAAAGAAGGGAGGGACGGAGGAAGGAAGGAAGGAAGGAAGGAAGGAAGGAAGGAAGGAAGGAAGGAAGGAAGGAAGGAAGGAAGGAAGGAAGATAGACTTAAATAGTATATAATTTATGTTCACATAAGTTCCTTATTGTAGTCAGGTTCATAGACATAGAAAGAATGGTGATTCTCAGCAACATATAGAAGTTCACAAACTCAATTAAAAGTGTGTTTTATTTAAATTGGTTTGAACTAATTCAAAATAACACAAAAGTTAGTCATATGAATGAGATAACATTTGGTATTTCTAATATACACATCTTGGATTTGAATTAAACATATTGATCTCAAATACTTATTTCTTAAGGCCAAATGATTCACAATTCCTTCTCCTGGCTTTCTGAGAGTCTTGTAATGCAATTACTAACCATGTTTAACTGCTATACAATAGGACACCAGCCCTTCTTAGCAACCCCAGAACTTAGTTCTTATCATCTCTCTTCACTATGCCTTCCTTCACCCATCTGTCAGTGCTAACAACCAGAAGATTAACACCACATAATAGATACTTAGTCTGATGCTGTATATACCTTGCCACAGTTAAGGTTTTAAATACTAGCAGTTGGAGTGTTGATGTGGGAGTGTCATATCAATCTGTTGATTTCATTGGTTAAGTAATAAACACACTGCTTGGCCTCATAGGTTAGAACATAGATGGGAGGAGTAAACAGAATAGAATTCTGGGCAGAAGAGGAAGTGAGGTCAGACTCTGCGCTGCTTCCAGAGGGACCGGACAGCCGCCATGCTCTTCTCTCCCAGGCAGCTGCAACCCACGATGGACTTAGGCTAGAATCTTCCCGGTAAGCGCACCTTGGGGTGCTTACACACATCATTAGAAATGGGCTAGTCCAGGTGCGAGAATTAGCCTGTAAGGGCTAGAGTTCATGGGCCAAGCAGTTCTTAAATGAATACAGTTTGTGTGTTGTTATTTCGGGCATGAGCTAGCCAAGCGGCCGGGGTGTTGGGGATGCAACCCCGCCGCCACTCCCTATTTCAACAGAGTGTCTTCCAACAATGGCTTTCCCTTTGTGCCTTGTGCCATTGCCTTCTCTAACCTTGACAGTTTTAGGTTTCACCCCCGGGATTTGCAAGTTACCCAGTATTTTCTCTATCTTGCTGGAGGAAAATGAGATTTAAGAAACTAACTTTCAAGTTTAAATAGAAATGCATTCATCCCAATAGTGTCGACTTTGCTCAAATTAAGAATCCAGGGTTCCTGTCAAGGTGAGCAAAAGGCAGAGCTGGGCACTCTTTCATGAATAGCTCTCAAGAAGATACATCGCCAGATGAATTACTGAAAGCAAGAAGATCTCAGTTCCTAAGTGTTAATTAATTATCAAATCCATTTGTTCTCCTAGTCATTCAATCAATAGTATTTTCCATCGCCCCCTTTGAAAACTTTCCACAATAAGATACGTACTTCTTGCTCTCTTTCATCTAATAGGAGAAGACATTTGCTCACAGCTCACTAATCAACTGTAGAGTCGGATGCCTTTTATTAAGCACCCACAATAAGTTAAGAAGTAGACAAATCAAACTAAATAATCATGAGCCTCAAATCTAATTCTGCTTCCTAGCTAAGCAGGGCCAAAAGGCTATTGTTTTTCATCTTTGCAACAACCCATTTGGTTCCCGTATTCATTTATCTTTCAAAAGCATCCACTCCGGCAGTCCCTAATTACGGCTCACAAACATCCACACTCCTTCGCAAGCACACAGCCGTGTCAGCTGCATGTGCAGCTAAAGGAGGAGGATTTGGGTGCTGTGGATGTGAGAGCGACTGAAGGGTAAAGACAAAAGGAAAAGAATGGACACAGAGAGGTGAGAAGAGGAGCAAGGAGGACGCCTTGGCAAACGCCATCATTGAAATTGAAAGGGAGCGATCTGGGGGGACCGGAAGAGAGGTGAGCTATCAGACTGAAGGGAGGAAATAATTTGGCGCTGAAAGTGAGAGTACTCAGTATTGTCAAGTACGATGAGAAGGAATGTGTCTTTAGATTGGGAGGCAGGTCCCCTGAGATTCTCCGAAGATCATTTTTATAGAATTGGAGCTGTAGAAATGAGAGAGACACAGAGATAGGACAAAATACAAAGGAACAAATAACTGTGAGTCTTTTTGAAGCAATTGACCAGGATATGAACTAGGCATAGAAGCACAACTCTGAAAGGAGCCACGACTTAAACATTGTGATGCTGCCTGTTGAACTTGAGCTAGAGTTAAATAAATACTCTTGTAGGCCGAGGTGAGACTATTTATAAAGAGGAGTACTGGGGGAATCCGAGGCTGAAGAAGAGTGATCTGATCAGGAGTAGGAAGATCCTCAGAGGATGACAGATGGAAGCTAGAGGCCCAACAAAAGATCAGATCGTGGGGGAGAGAGAGAGAGAGAGAGAGAGAGAGAGAGAGAGAGAGAGAGAGAGAGAGAGAGAGAGAGAGGACCCATTTACATACAAAAAGCTGGAAATATTCCTTCATCCACAGAGCTCTGATTCAGATGCCAGCTCAGCTGATACTCATCCCTTTCTCATTGTGGAAGAGCCCCATGCAGAGTAAGTCTGGAGAAACTGTCAGTAGAGTACGTACAAGAAAGAAACTGCTTGGCATAGCTTAGGGATCACTTCCACAAAGATCCAGTGATCCTGCATAAGGGTCAGAGTGCATCCAGCTAGCTCCTTGGCCCTGAACAGCAGGTGCTCTGACCCTTGTGACGTCTGCCACTCTTCTTCCAGTTAACTCCAGATCACGGCAGTTCTTGTGTGATTCCCTTCCTGCGGACAGTGGGTGGCTCTGTGAGGTGGTTAGGAAAATCCAGAGCTCTTTATGCCAGGCAAGCCAACCTTTCTTCTCAGTGGTGTGTGGGAAGCTTATCTGCCTCCTTCTGTCCAGTCCCTTGTCCCCAAGGAGCTCAGTCCTAGAAACACTAATAAACTTCAAACCATGCAAAGCACAGACATGCAGCAAGCCTCCCCTACCCCCGCCCCATGAAGAGTTCAGCGGCCACCTGGTTGGCAGAAGGCCAGGAAGAAATCAAACTCTCAGCTGGTGGATGGCATGCTCTGCCGGCCTGTCATGCCCCCTCCCCTTTCTACAGTTGGTGTTGATGGCACCAACTGAGAGTCTCAGCAGTGTGCCTGGAGGCAGAGCTGGCCTCTCCCAGAGGACCCGATATCCATTCTTGTCCACTGTCAGCCTAAGACTTTAACATCCTGTACCCTGATCCCCTCCTTTCTCCTGTGATCTCAGACTCTGCCTTACTTGCAGTCACCTCACTGTGCATCCAGACTGAGTCCTTGGCTATATGACCAACTCAGGAAGCAAAACATTACTTCCTTTTACTTTCCTGATCCCTATGTAACAAGCCTAGCCTACTCCAGTCCTCTAGCCTCGTCCATGATCCCAGGGCTGCTTCATCAATTCTGAATACAAATCACAAATAGCAGCCCACTCAGGAATTTTTTTTATGGCACCTCAGCCCACTCAGGAATTTTTTTTTTTTTTTTGGCACCTACCAGGACACAATCCTATGCCAACAGGGACCTCCCAGCATTCACAGCTCAGAGGCAACTCAGATCTGAGTTTGAATCTAAACTCCAATATTTAAAGTCACTGAACCCCCAAAGACTCATGTTTTACCAGTGATGCCTCTCCAGCAGGATTTGCCACAAAATAAATTGAGATGATGCATAGAAGGCTTTCAGTGGATGTGTTGCCCTGCCCACTCTGATTCCTGAAGAGGCCGACAGGCCACTACAGGATTTTGAATCTAGATCCCATGAAATTTCCCAGAGGAAAGAACTTTCCCCGAAGGGAATTGAGAGTGCCAGGAAAGAAAACTGGCCACCTCTTCCAAGAGCCGGAGAATCAGTTCTGATGTAATCAACTGTTTGTTACTGACTCTTCCCTGCATCTTGACAAAAGTTTGTTTCTGAGGAGCTTGCATAGGTTCCTCCAAATTAAATAGGATAACTGGGAACTTTTGGCTTCTGTCAGGCTGTAGGCTCAGAAACCACTTCCTATTCAACAAATGTCTGCATGCCACAGTGTGTACCCCCATGCCATGGGTCAGTAGATAACCATATCTTATCACAGAAAGACTGGAAGGAACAGGGGCAGGAACCTCTACAGCCCCTGCCCACTGAGCCACACTGAGAAGAGCTTAAAACAGTAACAGGAGAGGGAAGAGGGGTTCCAAATGCTAGACTGCATTCCCAGTTTATTTGAGTGGAGCTCTGGAGAAGTAAGTTTTCCCCTTTGATCCTCTACTTCTTCATCTGTAAAACGGACACTGTAGCATTGCCAGAGAGAACCATGTGGCAACGTAAATGACATTGTTCCACTATTCTATACAAGTGAGAATTATAATAAGCTATATTTTAGTGAGAAGTTCATGAGCTGTGGGGCATCTCAAAGAGAAGGGAAAACTGCTGCTGGCATTCTTGTGATAATCCTGCAAACACACCATGGATAATACAGATGCATGGTTCCATTCTACTGGAGAAGGCTGGGTGTCCTGCAGAAATTAATTGATATATTGAGATCGATAGAAGGTTATGGTCCCACGCCCCTGCCCCTGGAATACCTGGCTGTGCCAGGGCCTAAGAACATGGCAGAAAGATTAGGAATTTACAGACAGGCTGGGCAACTGCCTAGACCATACTTACAAGAGGTGATGGACAGTGAGCTAAAGCCAGCCACCATCCACTTCCCCACATCTCCTGCTTGGAGCTGACTCTGGAATGGAATGTCATCTAGAAATAAGGGGAATGTATCTAAGATTGCCATAGGATGCTATTCAAGAGATCCAGCATGTTCTTTCCTAGAACTCCCGAGTCCAGCAGGCCTTGGTTCTTTCTGCATTCTGTTTCCTGCATTTGCAATGCTCTTGCATCTCCTTGGCCAGGACAATTCCTACACCTGCGTCAGCTCCTCTATAACATGTATAACTTGTCCTGGGCTCCCACAGTGTCCTGAATTCCTTCTGTGTTGCATGATCTCCGTGCATTTAATTGGGTATCACTGCCAACACTATAAACTCTAGGAAAGCAAGGGCAATACCACATCCAAGCCCACAAAGCAGTAAGCATCATCATACAATCACGCCATCATTAGGTGAGAGAATGTGCTGTGTGCATGGGCAAAAGCAGGTGATGGTTGCGAGCAATCACGCTCCTCTGAAATACATACAGGCTGTTCTTAAGAGTGACTCTTAGGGTGTCCAACTGTTTATTCAACCATTCAGGGTGTATTTTGTGTGCAAGGCTCTAGTATACACCCCAAGTTCCCATAGGACAGAGCAAACCTGGCAGTATTGTACTATAGACATGTGGATGCAATAGAATAAGCCTTCCAGAGGCAAGGCACACAGAGAACTCAAGGGTGCAAGTAGTGTGGATGGTTCAAAGTGAACCCCATAAGGAAGGCCTGTATGTCAAGCAAAGAAAATGGCAAGGGCTTTCTGACATTCAGCAAATCATGAGCTACACATGACAGCACAGTAGTAAATAAAATTAAAGACATCTTAATCTCAGATCACGTCTGGCCATTTTATAAAATCCTCAAGAAATCTTGTGTGTTCAGAGAGAACATGAGGCAAGGCTCCAAGCCCCTGCCCCATTTCCCTCTTGGTGGGGAGTCTGCTGGAGCCACTGTCTGATAGTTCATTCTTGAATCCTGACGGGTGTTGCTATCATTGACAGCTGCCGAGCCATGCTGGGCTGCAACCCCCAGCCTTCTGAAATGTCTGAAATGTGATAAATAGAGACCTTGATTAGGAAGGGCATTGTTTTAGGGTAGCCTCTCTAAACTGAGATTGTTTCCATCAAACTTAGCTGTATCTCCCCCAAAATGTTCCTCCCTTCTTACTCAGGTGGGATTAGGAAAAAAAAAATGGATCCAGCTCTGGGCTAAAAATATGAATGCTTTATGTTCCTCCACGGAAGTAAAATAAGACAAGAGAATCTATGAAAGTAACAAGGAATTTCACCCTTCAGTGGACTTGAGAATGGATATTTTAGACTCAGCCATCCATAAACATTGGGTAATGTCATACTCTTGTAGTGCAGAATGAATTCCACAGAACCAGCCACAAATCTGCATTAGGATCAGAGAGGGGGCCTTGCTATGTGCATTTGGAAATCTAAATGATGGCTAGCCTTTGCTGTGCCCAGGTAAACATATTCCTCAGATGTCAATCAACTGACCAACCAGCTAAGGATCTGAGTAGCATGCTGCGGTGGGAGTGGGGCTCTGATGGAAAATCAGGTCAGGCCGTATCATGGGCACCTTGAAATATCCAGGCACTCTGAGCTGAAATTCGAATAGTATTAGACCATAACTTGCCTCGGATTCTACTGTCCACAGCTTTTAAGATCCTGGGTGATTTGGCTCCAACTTCTGCCCACGCATTATCTTTGACTATTTTTCTTCTATTCTTCCCCGAACTCCCAGCTCAAAGCAGCAAGGCTGTCTGCCTTCCTCCTCCATCCTCTGTGACCCAGAGGGTAGGGAACTAGCTGTCCTCTCAGCCTTGTTCAGTCATTCCCCAGACCTTCAGTTCTCAGCTCAAACAGCAAACCTTGCAGGAAGCTCTCCTGATCAGTGGCATAGATTAACTGTCTCTTCTGCGGGCACATGTTGATTCAAGGCAGCAAATCCCAAGCCTTTCCAATACTCCATGTCACCTCTCTCCAGGCCCATTGTGTCCAGCATCCCTGGCCCTATGCACAAGACAATCAAGTTCACTCACATATACTCACATCCAGGCCCTTTGCCAAATGGCTAAGTCCTTCTTGTCTGAGCCTGCCAAGCTGTTCTCATGCCTGCGCCACTGTCCAGGCAGTTTCCCCAGCGACTTTCTCACCTTTGTCATCCTGAATTAGAAAGTAAAAACCTCCTCCACTTTCTCCTTTGAGGAGCAGCTCAAAATGAATATCACATCCCAGACCAGACCTTGCACAATGGCTTTCTACAAGCAGAGCCCCTCCCATTAGATGCTGACAACCCTCTCGTCCCCTTTACGGCTCACAAGCATGTGCCTAAGTGGAAGGATGAGCATGTGTTGAAGTTCAATACTTCTAAGCAGACTGCCTCTTAATGGGTCAAAACAGCCATTAACACCCATGACATTAGTAATAGTCTCAATATGCAGAATGCTACGTCACTTCATTTTGGGCAGGGCAATGAGAAAACTGAAATAAAAGGGCTCTCTTCCCTTCCTTTCCCTTCTTCCCTTCCCTTCCCTTCCCTTCCCTTCCCTTCCCTTCCCTTCCCTTCCCTTCCCTTCCCTTCCCTTCCCTTCCTCTTTATGTGCAAGTAACCCATGTTCCACAGCATCTTCTCTCACCCCATGTTCTTCTTGGAGTCTGTGTCTGTAATCATCAAACACCAAGGCGAACACTGATGGTTATGCATGCACACAATTAAAACCTGCCATCATCCCGAGGAAGAAGGTGTGTTTGGAGACTACATATAGAGGAGTCCAGCGCCTCTTCTAAGGCTTCCTAACTATTTCACAGTCCTCATCTTTTTCAACCCCCACAATAACATGAGTAGTCAATGGGGAAAGGAGAGAGAGAGAGAGAGAGAGAGAGAGAGAGAGAGAGAGAGAGAGAGAGAGACCAAATACAAATATCAAGCCCTGAAACTGGTTTGGGAGCTTTGAGCTCCAGCAGCCTGGTCCAGCGCCAGTTCTCAGAGCATCCATGTCTGCCCCACGTCTCTGCAAGAATTTTCTGCGGCACTTGTTTGGATTCTATTGGAGCTTAGAGAGACTGCACAGCCCGTACACAGTTAGATCAACTTGTCAACAGCAAGCTTGCTCACAACAGATCTTTTTCATCCCTCCTCCCCTGAACTTGCAAGGCTGACAGAGTGGTATATTGGATTTCCACAGTCATCTTTCATTAGAAAAAAATATATACTTTTGATCACCCTGTCTTCCCAAAGTCGCAAAGGCTGAAGATCAAGTTGCCAACTGGAATTCCATTCATCAAGGAGATAAACATCAGCTATCTACTCCCCGAATGCCATCATCAAAGAACATATCAGCTGGTTGGCAGCTGGCAGTAAGGCAAGAAGACTTGAGGCGGGATTGAGGAGGCTTGGGTTTCCATCTTGGCTCATGTGACCATGTCTCTTGACCTTAGGCAAGTCTCTTTTCCACAGATGGCTTGTTGCCCAGTCTGTAAAGCAAATGGTCCTTATTGAGATATTGAATAACTGAATAAATGAATTGATGAATTAGTGAATCAGGTAACATACTACCCGGGTTTCTGCTCAAAATTGTATCTCTACAGAATTTTCTGAAGCATCTTTGGCAAGGCAGAATTAGCATATGTCCGGGTGTAGCATGGAATCCTCTCAAACCTCTTTAAACAACAGGTGATGTCAATCATCCACACTTTAAGCAGGATATATAGTACAGTGTGAGCCGTGTAGATGTGGGGCCTTTCTATTTCTCTTCCCACTAAAATCCAGGTTTAGACATCCACACACAGGTGTCCATGTGGAACGGCCACTTTCTAGAGCTGGGGACAGCTGATCTGAGCATAACTGACCTCTCAAGGTCTCTTCTGGCTCCAGCTCCTCTGATTCAACAATAGCTCCAGTGAATAACAGATCTGTTCCCTGACACTGAGCATGATAAAGTGACCTGGCACAAAGTCCTATTAAGATAAATCACATTTAAGTTTAGGAAATTATATGTTTGAATCCTGTAATTTAATGTCACTGTGATGCCTGAAAGGAAGGAAAGGGAACTCAATTAGAGGCTAATTATACCAAGCAACTCACAAGGACTGGGCTGCGTTCCTACCTCTGCTAAAATGAGTTAGGCCCAACCACTCTCAACTCCAGCCCTTCTAGGCTCAGCCTTAGCTGCCCCACCTTTAAAATGGGAACATCTGTGCAAAATCGAAAAGCAAAAGACTTCCAGTGAGACAGAAAAGGAAATAGCCCTAAGAAACGCTCCATAGTCTCAGTCCCACACCACCCACATCCTGTCCCTAACATGAGTGCAGGGAATTCTGCTGTGTTGCTATGTTCTATGGTCAAGCTTCAGAGTGTTTCAACTGTGTACATCATGAGGAAGAAGCTGTGTGCGATCAGGTCTGCAGAAAGGTCATTCATGTCTTCACGTGACTTCCCAGAAAGAGGACAAAGCATAAACCATTGCAAAAAACCACAGCCATCTCCAACCTTCCTTTCAAATAAAGAAAAAAGAAAAGAAAGAAAGAAAGAAAGAAACAAAACTTCTAACCATCTCCTTTGAGCCAGCCCTTTATTCTGTCAATCAAAGGCTGTTCTGCCACTTCCTGTTATGATCCCCCTTGCTGAAACAGCTGGTTGTTTTAATCCAGCTTCTCTACTCCTCAGTCTCCCGTGAGAACCACTACACCTCTGCAATTCTCTATGCCAGGATCACTAGGAACCTCCTAAGAGCCACTTGACCATACATTAACCACTTTCCAGAATTCAGCCACTGAATTCTCTTCACGTCAGTGAATCTCTGATCCTTTTGAATTTTTGCCTCCTGGTGTTGTCTCTTCAAGGTTACCACTAGGCAACTGAATAATGGCTCTCTCCAGGTCATTCTCCATTTCTCCCCTACTGAAATTTTGCAGTCTCTCCCAGGCAGCCTTTCTTAGGTGAGACTACCTGCATTTAATTCCTGAAAATTCAAATCCATATACCTAAAGAGCTCCTGAATTTCAGAAATTCAACATTTAAGGATAAACAAATTCACAACATGTCCCATGAAGATGAGATGACTTGAGGCTCAGTTGCTATGGTTGGACATTTTCTTCCCAACATTCCTCTCTTTCTCATCTCTGAAACCCTGGTGGATACCAAATTTGGGGACTTGAGAGAGTTGGCTAATTGAGAGGAGTTCACTGGGGAGAGAAATACTCTATCGTAGTAGACACAAAGGCAAAAGTCCCCTTGGAGAAATAAATGCTTTGAGAGGCTCTGCATTGAAATAAAAATTTCACAAAAAAAAAAAAAAAAAAAACAAGCAAGTATGGAAAGATGGCTGAATGCCAGTCTAGCAGTGCGGAAGCCATGGGGAAGAATGTGAGAGAAGAGGCCTCTGAGAAAGATGTGCCCTTCAGTGGCAGCGGATATAAGATCAAGCAGACTGTAGGAAAGAGGTAGAGAAGATGAGCTGAAAGCTAGGTTCAAAGTGAACCAGGTACAATGGCTTCTACAGTGCTTCCACAGGCACCCGTGTCCTCAGCACCCATTTTCTGCTAACATCTACAGGACACTGGATGAGCTTGCAAGGCTACCACAAGGAGAAAGATGCTTGGAAAAGGATGCGATTCTGTGATAGTAGAGCATACACAATTGAACCCAAGAAAAGTCCTTTAGGGACACAGCGTGGACAAGAATGCAAAGGCCTGGGAGCCATCTGGTCCAAAACTTGTCAGCATGAAATGTTAAACAGAACACAATTTGGGCTTCTAGAAATGGAGACTCATCATAGAAAGGCCTTTTTTGACATGTTGTCCAGATGAGGATGGTGATTTAGCCTGTCCCCTGTGGTAAAAATAATAAGAGAAGACATCTTCACGTAGACTTCAGCTTTAATACGTCATAGACATGAGTGCCAGAATCATGCGAAACAGGCACCATCTGAAAGTTGATTTAAATTTTTTTCGATTTTTGTGAACTGTGAAAAATATACGTCTTTAAATTTTCATTTTTATTCGGCCCCTCGGGTAGCCCCAACAGCAAATATTGACTAAAACAAAAGTTAAAGTTAAAAATTTATAAAATTAACAGAAACCCAACCCAACCCACTTTTGGGGATAAGGGGGGACGGGGAGAGAAAAGTGAGAAGGGGAGGATTGGGGGATCTTGGGGAAACAGGAAGATTGGGATAAAGGAAGGTTGGATAGGGGAGCAGGGGAGCACATATCTTAGTTAAGGGAGCCACCTTAGTGTTGGCAAGAGACTTGAACCTAGAATGGCTCCCAGGAGCCCAAGGCGATGTCCCCAGTTAGTCCCTTGGGAAGCTGAGGATAGGGAACCTGAAATGACCCTATCCTATAGCAATACTGACGAATATCTTTCATATCACCATAGAACCTTCATCTGGTGATGGATGGAGATAGAGACAGAGACCCACACTGGAGCACTGGA
>NW_026067927.1:10515580-10521156 GCF_014885135.2 Alexandromys fortis
GGGGGGGGGGGGGAGGGAAATGGGAGGCTGGGAGGAGGCGGAAACTTTTTTTTCCTATTCTCAATAAAAAAAAAATAAAAAAGGGCTGGAGAGATGGCTCAGTGGTTAAGAGCATTGCCTGCTCTTCCAAAGGTCCTGAGTTCAATTCCCGGCAACCACATGGTGGCTCACAACCATCTGTAAGGAGGTCTGGTGCCCTCTTCTGGCCTGCAGGCATACATACAGACAGAATATTGTATACATAAAAAAAAATAAATAAATAAAATAAAACAGATTTAAAAAAAATAAAAAAATAAAAATTAACAGAAACCTAAAGATCATCAATAATAGAAACCCTCCCGCCTTCAAATCCTGTGTTTTGTAAGCAGATAGCATTGAGGCTTTTGAAGTTCATTAAGACCAAAGAGTACTGAAGCTTCTGGGAAATGCTGGATTTGAACCCACACCCTTTCCCATCCTCACCATAATGCTCCCTCAAAGGTACAAACCATTGCCAGTCCCATTTTACACACAGAAATCCAGGGGCTCAGGGAGGCTCTGAGAACTGTGAAGAATGACTTTGGGGCTAAGGCCACTATTCCTGCGACCAAAATGAGATGTAAGCCCTGAAAAGCTTTAGGGAAGACACCTTCAGATCAGGACTTGGCATCTCAGCAGGCCTGCCAGGCAGGCTGCCTCTCAAAACAGCAACAGCATCCTCCTGGTAGACCATAGTACGGACAGAATGCAAACCAAAGAGAAACAGGAATTTGGCCTGAAAGAAGATTCTGTCACTGCACAGTATTCCGGATGTAATCAGAGACAGCTCGATAAGCCCAGGAGGTGATGGAGAAGGGGTTGTTTATCTCTGCCCATAAGGGCCTCGCAGTGTTGTTTACAGAGGCTCCACAGGGTGTTTTCATTGGGAGTATGCGCACTTCACCAGATGGGGAAGGGTTAAGGCAGAATACAAAAAAAGGCCTGAGTGCTTGCTGGGGAATGGAAATGGATGAGAGATAGGGGACTTGGTGAGAGTGAAGCTCCGTGTGGCTGCTCAAATATTAATAAACAATATATTTTAATGACATAAAACACCAGTGAGCTTCTGAAGGAACATGAAGGGCTTTGGGTACCTTGAATAATGGTATTGTCACTCGCAGTTTTTATGGTCTCATCTTTGGCAAGAGCCTCAACAAAACCCTAAGCAAATAATCAGGTTCTGTGCCTAAACTCTGAAACATGAGGCAGGAGCTCTCTCCTCAAGTCAAAGCCCCTGTCACCCCCAAAGTCACCCTCACCACCGCAGTGTGTCTACAAATCCCAGGCTGAGCACACTTTGCTATGGAGGCTCGAGCATGGGCTCCAATACCCCACACAAAGCATGGAACAGCACTCCCACACCTAAGACTCCCGGGAAACTGTAGAAGCAGAGCAAGAAGATTTTAAGGGCCAGGGATCAGCGAGTTTGCTGTGTGATTGTGTTTCCTAGGAATGGTGGGAAAATACAGCCATAAATTTCCACCAACGTGACTGCTCAAATGTAAGCAGAACAAGGTGGACACCAACAATCCTGCCAAACTAGGTGCGGAAAAGACCGTGAGGCCTCAGCCCTACACAAGGAACGGCAGGCAACTAAGTAAAGCTGGTGGGTGGAGAGGTGGTTTTCATCAGGGAAGAGAGCACTGATTGGTAGTCCAGTGCTGAGTGGTCAGCCCTGAAAACATACGTACAAGTAACATTATGTGGACACAACATGTTAGGTTTAGGAATATATATGTTTATACAAATATATATGTATACCTGCATGCTATAACAATTGATAAAATAAAAGGCCATGCATTTGAAGAAGAGTGATAAGGGTTATATGGGAGGATTTCAAAGGCACAAAAAGAAGGGAGAAATGTTGTAATTAAATTACAATCTAAAAATAAGCAACAATAACAAAAAATAAGACTAGGGCACAGGGTGTTATGAGCATAAAAAAAAGAACCTTTGGGATTTAGTTTTGAAAGCTGTGATGTGGCCGGATTTAAATCAGTGATGAAAATCAAAGAGAGGAATTGTGTGCTAAGACCCAATGGTAGCTGCCCACATGGTGATTCGGTGCAAACTCATTTTAGAGATATGTTCCTAATTTCAGATCTTCCTCATCTTGGCTGCACGTGGAGGCTCATAGAGAAACCGCCAAACCAGTCACTCCTGTAAGTCTAGCATGGAACGCTGAGGCACTGAGGCTGGAGAGTCAGAAGTTTGAAGTCTGCCTATAGGTTACATAGAAGATGTCTTAAAACAAGGAACAAGAAGAGAAGGGGTCTGAGGAGAATGGATGAGGAGGGTCTCTACGTATACTTGTGCACTACAGGTGTACCGGATACCCTTGGAAACCAGAAATTGGTTTTGGATTCCCTGGACCTGGAGTTCTGGATGGTTAATGCACTGAGAACCCAACCCAGTCCTCTGTAAAAGCAGTAAGTTCCGTTAACCATGAGCCGGCTCCCAGAACCAATGTTTACACAACTCCTTACACATTGAGTAGGTCTGGAGTCCTTGTCTCTGTGGGGTGAATTGTTCTTCCTCCACCTTTGGCTACTTGTCCCACAAGGACCATTCAGCTTGGAACTGGCTGTGTGTATATATATATTCTTCATTTCACCTTCAATTGACCTTTGACCCTTTTGTATTCCAAGATGAGGAAAGGGACTTAGAAGGATAAGTTCACTCAGGATCAGTTGGCCCTCAGTCTTCACAGTGATACGGGGACTGAGACCTCAGAGGCCCAATCTAAATCCTGTAGAAATACCTTCCAGTGCTGTGATCAGGACAGGACACCTGAAGGCCATTTAATTGCACCTGGAGTGTGGCACAAAGTGAGGGGGAGGGTATGCCTTACTGGGGAGGGGCAAAGAGGCCCTATAAAATCTTATCGCAAAGGGCTATAGCTTTGTACTGCAAGGGGAGTGGGAAGCCAGGTGTATTGAGTTTGATTACACACCATGGCACCCCCCTTCCTGGGACTCTTATAACACCTACATATCTCACGAGATTTTAAAAGTCAAGAAGAAAAAAAAATGTTTTCAATGTGGCCAATGTGACCTAAACGTCATTTACTTTTCTCCCTTGTAGAAATAGAGGGATATTCTTCACATGACCATACGTTCTCGCTTTCTCAAAGGCACACGGACAGTTGGTGCACCAACGAAAGCCTAAGAGAACAATGAAGCAACTGAAAAGATCGCACACAAAGGCTAGGCTGCAGGAATCAGGTGCCCCGCCTCTAAAAGAAGCAAACTGAAGCCAAAGAGCTGACAGAAGAAGATCCCCAGTCCAAGTTCATTACAGCAACCTTGATGCATCATTGGCCTTGCCACTCGTATCACAGGAAATTAAGGGGCCAAGCGGTAGACAAGGAAGCCCTTGGGCCTCTCCGATTCTGGGCTTGAAGACTGCATTCTTGGAAGCTTGAAATAAATCAAATTGATCCCCAAATCCCTTTGTTTAGGAAAAATGAAATGTTTTCTCCACTTTCCCAACAGGAAATCAGATTTCCGCCCTCGTAGCCTCTTCATCATTTCCTCTCTGCTGTTATCGAGATCGCGGCATCAGAGATGGTTAAATGTTCGCCACGCTGAAATTATTGTCCCCATTTTTCACAGGCAGGAAGCTGACTGATGATCGGTGAAAACATTGTATGAAAATAGGGCTGTTTGTGCAGCTGTGTGCACAAGGCTTTGCATCCACGGAGTTCCCAGGGTATCTCTCTGGTGGCACTGAGTGTGGTCTTCTGATTTTTGGAGACATTAACATGAGAGAGCTGAGGCTGGACCTTGTAGACATGGCGGGTGGTTGGGGGTAGACATACGAGCACTTGCAGGCTTACATTTCCCAAACACTCCATCTGTCTGTTTACCGACACCATCTTTCTCCTTTCTGTAAACATCTGTCTCCTGTGCTTTGATCCTTTCCTCTACACTGGTAGCTCCGGCTCCAATCAGATCTTTACCAAGCTCCTCCCCGTATCTCCTGCACAGCTCCAAGAGTGATTTTTCCAAACTGCAAAATGAGCATGTGCCGCCCTGCTCAGAATCCTTCAATGCCTCTGCACCGTCCTTCGGATAAACCCTAGACTCAGCTGCAAAACTCCACAAGACTGTTCTTGACATCTGCCCGTTCTATGGCTGCTCACTTAAGCTCTAACCTCCGAGGACTCGGTTCCAGTGCTCTGACTCTGCCATGGTCCCTCGAATCTCTGCTGGGGGGCTTTGTTCCAACATTTAAGATGGCAGATTGACCTAAGCTACAAAGTCTTTGATACTTCATCTATAGGTCATTTATCCTCCCTTGTTCAGTCTTAGAGGGAACTGTGGCCTTTGTGACTAGTGAATCCAGGGGTCGTAGTGTCCAGCTGGTTAAGAGTCTGGTAGGTGCTTCCTTCCCTCCTCTCTTCCCCAGAGCTGAGCTATTGGGTAAACACCTTAACTGCCTTAGCAGAGAAAAGGAGAAAGAACATGTGGAAAATCTCTGACACCACAGAAAAGAAGTAACTCTCTTGACTTTCCCAACCAAGGCGCCTGCGAGAAGCCCTTCTGAACCAACCAGACCTAATTATCTTCAATCTAACTTCACTTGGCACCACATGGAACAGAAGAGTAACCCAACTGAGGCCCAGACAACCTCCTAACCTAAGAACTGTAAAATCTAACCAAGTCATTCTTTAAATGTTCATAGCTTAGGAGCAGGTAACTGTACTCTAAAACATAAATACCTTCTCTCCCTCCGGTTCATGCTTCCACTGTGTGCCTGTAGAAATGACCTCTCTCTCATCTGAATGACCCTCTCTCCTGCAACATTGGGAGGTCCACAGAGACTTGATGCTCTATTAGTTTATGCCCACCATTTACTCTTCATGAAAGACTGAATGAAAACACAGAAGGGATCCCCTGGAAGAACAATGAGATTTATAATTTATGGTAAGATGTTGGTTTTAACCTCCTATGGTTTGAACATGATAATTCCTCCTCAATATCCCAAATGCCCATTATGATTTTGAGATGCTCTGGCAAATTTACCTGGTAGAGGACTAGTAACAAGGCCTCTGGTGAAGCTGCCTTGGGGGGGGGGGTGTTGCCTTTACTGTCTTCGCTCCAAGCTACCATGAGGTGAGCAGCTGTACCCTACTATACCTGATCCACCACAATGCTCGCCCATACCACAGGCCCAGAAACAGTGCTGCTGATAATCACGATAAGCCGGAGCAGAGCTGTGGTCTAAAACCTTCTCTCCCTTCTTCCAGCTGTGTCTGTCAGGCATCTGTCAATGCAGTGAGGAGCCTGAGCAGGACAGAAGCCAGGAAAGAGAAACATGTTCTTGAAGTCATCTCATGAGGCAGAGTTCAAGAACACTGAGACTACAAGGAAGATGTTTATATTACATTCCGCTTGAGGCTAGGTGTAGTGTATTTCCAAACACCATGATGAGTGACCAGGAAATCATTAAATATTCTTTCACACTTCACTCTACATAAACACCACCTAGCATGGGATAAGACTATTGATAACTACGCCCCATACTTGTACCTACCTAAACATCAGATCGAGATT
>NW_026067927.1:10521194-10640164 GCF_014885135.2 Alexandromys fortis
ATTCCTTTATTCATTTACTAAGGAATGTATCATGTGTCTCCTGTGCACCAGATGCTTCACCAGTTTTTAGAGATATAACGTACAAAACCAAAAGGTTTGGGGCCCTATTAGGCAGATGGAAACCAGTCAGAACCAGCTCGGTGTTAATCAAGGAGGGCTGTCCCCTGCAGGGGACTTGAGTTACAAGGAAGGAGATACCTGCATCTGTCCATCGCCTCAAGTCTCCAAGGATGACACTGCGTATAGCTGATAATTATTAAATTAAAAGCAGCAGGAAGCCGGGGACAAAAAATGAAAGTGGTAACCTCGGTGTGGCGTGGGAGCATGTGCTTCTATGAGAAGCAGGCAGAGGCAACGTCCTCCTGGGTGGAGGGCCAACAGTGTGGAGGAAGGCTGAAACCGTTCAGGAGAAGGGGAGATAGTTGTAAGCTGCTGGCCAGACCCAGAGCTAAAGGCTTAATTAAGAAAGCAGACATTTTAGGTTCATACAAATAAGCCAACAGAATCCCCTCGGCCCCTCTTGATCACTGCCAAGTAATTGCTTTAAAGCCGTGGTTTTCTCTGCTTGGGCGATCCTTAAATACGTGTTGATAAAAGTAATGAAGACACGAGTGAGTGGAGACCAGGCTGCTCCTTCTCAGCCTATTTCTAGCTGTTCTTGACTCCATGAGACCTGAGCAGTTCCTTGTCCACCTTCTCAGTTGCTCTTTGCCTCCCTACCAACACAAAGTACCTGAGGATGGAATGACTTTGGGGTTTGGGGTGGCTGTCCAATCAGATGGATCCTAATCTAGTCTCAGGATCATGGAGCCCGGTTGACATAGCAGCTCAGACTCTCAGACAAATCCACAGCCATTGTAGGTCAAATGTCAACTCTACCATTTTGCTTGCTACCCTTGTGACTGTAGACTTGAGTGTAAGAAGGGAAAACTGTGAATTCTTTTCCCTCACATTAGAAATGAAATATTTTCTGAAAGAAGGCAGAGTAGGGAGTGGATCTGGCGGAGAGGGGAGATGGAAGGGAGAGATTTTGAAGCAGTAACGGAAGTCAGAACGTGATACATGAGAAAAGAATAAAAAAAATTTAAAAATAAAATTTTGGGTTTGTAGCTGTACTCAGTGACAGAGAACATAACTAATACCCATAAGGCCTGAGATTCGATTCCCAAGACTACAAAATAAAATTAAAAGAAAAGTTTCAGTAGTATTTCTAATTCTGTGAGAGTTAAGGCAAACAAGGGTCAGGTATTGGGGGCCCGGAAGCTAACTGTTTCTTCATAGACTCTGATGATGCCTACCCACAGGCAAATGGCCCACTGTGAAGAGTTCTGGGAGATATCAGCACACCGCGAGTCACCAAATGCTCTTGTCACCTGGTCCTCCTCCCTGGAGTCCTCCTGATTAACTAATAATCCTCCTTGCTTTTGCTTGTGCTTGTGGATGTTGTCCTAAAGTGCCTGTGTTCAGGCTCATTTCTCCACTATCCTCACACCCATCAGAGTGTAACATACTTACCTGCCCCACTATCCACTTTGCTCGCATTTGGGTTCCATCTGTAAATTGGACTCCCAAGTATCTACCACATTCATCATCATAGCATACTAGGCAATTAGAAACCCTACTTTATCACTAAGAGGAATGAGATACTCCCTAACAATTCATGCCCATCTAACACATAATACAAGAATTATGGTTAACAATATAGTCTCATATCCAATACTTTTACAAAAAGTATAGTTTGAATAAGGAATTATGTAAGATGATGCCTATGTTAACTTGCCAAGCAGCAAAACCATTCCCCCCCCATATGTATGTCAAAGCGTCATGTTGCATGCCTTAAATGTAAATAATAATAGTTTTTTTTTGAAAATGCTAAAAAAGAAACAGGTCCAATGTTTTCAATCTCTTGAACCTTCTATTTTATAGTTATTTCAATTTATTTTCAGACTCAGTTGGTACATGCACATACATATCCGTGACAAATTCCTACCAAAAGGGAAGGATAGGACTAAGTTAAGCTGGCTGAGATCTTTGCAAACCTTCTGCATAGTCGTACATGCTCTTCAATTAGAAATTACGGAGCAGGTATTTTTCTAAACAAAGTCACACTCCATGTCAGTGGCACAGCTTTTCCCTTTTAAAAAAAAAAAGGCTTAGAAGAACTGAGAGAGGTGCTTGTTAGATGTCTGACTGGTCTTTGAATTCTAGTGCTAGACCACAACTGATATTTACTTTAAGATACTGCCAAATTTTTCTTATTCCCCACCCTTTCACTACAATCATTTGACCCTTGGGCAGTAAAGCAACCAGTTATTTCTAAAACTTTCCTCTAAGTTGCTGGCACCCATTCAATGAGTTTTGTCATGGATTCATGAAGAGACAAAAGCCAAACTTATCACAACGATGGATGGCCAATAGCAGCCATCAGATGATAGCCCAGACATATTTTGAGCCACTGAGAAGAAACGTGAACCTGGAGAATTCCACTGCCATCCCACCTGGAGGACAGACAGAGAGCCCTCTCTCTCCTGCCGTCCGTTTGTTCCATTCTGACCTTCAGCTGATTGGATGGAAACCCCACAAATGGTACAGGGCCAAATGTTGTAACCAGTCCACCCATCCGATGCCAATCTCATCCAGAGACTCCTAGAATACTACTTACCCAGATGCAACTGATCATGCCAAGGGTCAGAGTGTTCTTCATTCCCTCAAGGCTCAATATAAGGGTTTTTTAGAAAATGATTCTTGGCTTTCTCTATGGTAATGTTCCCTAAAATCTAATTTGTTGAAAATACAGAGCTCCAGAATATTGTATCACATCTTCAATTCATTCTCTCTCAGAGACTCATCACTCCGCTTGTTTATTTGTATTTCTCTTTTAAGCTATTGAATCTGATAAATTAGGGCTATTAAGAGACTGTTTGTTATTCTGTCTGAGGTTACTATTTTGAGGGCTAAAATACTCGTATAGATGCTTGGACTCTAAATGGATTCACTTTAGCCAGTGGAAATTTCATTTTCCCTAATACGCCTTTATAAAGGGTCCTGCTGAAATTCTGCACAATGCCTCTCCACGGTCTTCTCACCATCCCTCCCAGTTTTATCTGATAAAAGCAGATCCATCACGAATGTGCTTCCTGTCCTCTGCACCATAAATAACAGTCTGAGAAAGGGAACATCTCCCAGAGCACAGCAGTGTCAACTTTAACCAATTTGGGGATTTATTATTAAGCCTTTTTTGGGACAGGAGCCAAGAGTACCTGCATGCCTGTCAATGATCTCATGGCCTCTCCTGGGCTTGGACAAAGAAAGTCTGAGATGAGAGAAATCTGCATGCGACTTCAGCTCTCTTTGGGGGTGGAGAGATTGTTACACAAAGGTGGCTCTCTCAGGCATGTTGCAGATTACACCTCTGACCCAAGTTACATTACTAAGCATGGTATCTTTTACTCTAGAAGTTCTCGGGTATATATGATAAACTATGTGGTCCCTGCAGAGGAGGCCAGGTTCTCCATATTGCCGTTCATTGACTCCCATCCCCCACGTGATGTTCATCTGAATAACTGAGACATTTTTTTCCCCATCCATCAGCTACTCATCCTCGTCAGAGGCAACATTTGAGGTGGAATAAGAGGGGGTGAGGAGAGGAAGCAGCAAAGATGATTTCAGTGACAAGAAAGTTCCTAGAAACGTGAGTTTAGTTCACACCACGGGCACAGCACTGTATGACTTTCATCAGCCAATCAATAAGAGATACCATGCATTTGCATTCATTCTTAGAACAGCCTCACTAGTAACTGGAGCTAGGATTCTGCGCTGTCTCTGCTGCACAGTGACAAGAGCCAGGAACTTTACAAACAGTATCATTTTAAGAGGTGTTTCTATATGACGGGGTGGGGCAATTCCTAATGCATATATGTATCTTATAGATTCTGCTTCCCCAGGAGCCTCATCTCCAAGTTTGCTGAGAACCAGGACTGTAAGGCTGGAGGTGTTAACTGGTGCTGATATTCCTGAACTCATATTTCTAACCTATGAAAAAGCGTTCCAAATGCTGGTGAATCTTATTCCCACGTGTTAAGAAAGCACTGATTTACTCTCGCTGGAAAGGTCAGGGATCCAGGTGTCCCACTCATTGCCCCTAGTCAGCCCTGAAGCCTCTCCTTTCCATTTTAGGTACAGGCATCTGCCTTCACAGCGTTAAGTGAACTGACGTGAGGACTTCGGAGTCCAAGGCTCCTGATCATTTCCCTTTCTCGCTGAGATTCTTGTGACCAACAGCTGATTGACATCTGTGGGGCTTCTCTGATCCTTTCTCCACTTTGGGACACAAAGATGCCACATGGTGGAATGAACACAGAAGTCATAGACAGACCTAGTTTTACATCTCATTTTTGATATCTTTTGCTGTGTGATTTAGAGTAAATTACTGGATCTCTCTGAGTCTTGGCTTACCTCCCCATTAAATGGGATTTTACGTACAAGGCCACCAATTCTAAACTTGCATTTTTTCATATGTCTTTAGAAATTTCTTAACACTTGGCTGACATCTCCCATCAGATACACTCTGTCATGAATTAATAACACTCTATTTATTGTTCTCAATTTACCACTACTTCAACCTAGGGAAATGCATGAATATCAACATAGTCATTAATTTCCTTGGTATAACAAATGCTTCTAAGAAATAAAGAAAAAAAGATAATTTTATGAAAATGGTAGCAGAGAGTACCAAGCAAGTGGCATGAGCAGGATTGTGAGGGTGGAAGAAATAAGAATGGCCAAGAGAGAATGAGTGCTTGAGGAGCCAAAGATGCTCAAATGAACCGTCTGCCAAATCTGCTGACCTGCGTTATCACCACACGATTGTTTCCCCCGCCTCCACAAGTGCCATGGAGCAGAGGCCAGAATGCGTGCGCGCACAGACACACACACACACACACACAGAGGATTGATAGGTAAGTAGATGATAGATAGATAGTTAGATAGATAGATAGATAGATAGATAGATAGATAATAAGTAGGTAGGTAGATGGTAGATTGATAAGGATGATAGACAGATAATAGGAAGACAGACAGACCAATAGACAGATACCAGAACACATGTTTGAAAAAAGAAAATCATCAAAGCTGATTAACACGAGATAAAAATTAAAACAATGCATACAAGATTTTTAAAGGTCACAAGAATAGTTATACCTTGGGCTTTGAACTTAGTAAAAATTATGTAAATAACAGTGCACCTAGCAATAGTAGTTGGAAAGCTTTTTATTGTAAAATATGCTCAGGAATTTTATCTCAGAGATAATGTTTAAAATGCAGAAAACTTGTGTTTGACAATGCTTATCAAATGTTACTTAAATTACAGAAAACATGAGATGAACTTAAATGTCTAATAGAGAAAGATGAGTGATATATATTTAAGAATACAAAGTAAAATTCTTTGCAGACATTTAAAATGTGGTTTGGGGGTTACATTAAGTTACAATAAGCGGTGACCAGAGCAAGTGCCTGGGTGTTACCTCTGAACTGTGGGGTTACAAGTAACTACTCTTTACCTTTCTTGCATATTGCTATATGTTGAAACCTGGCTGGGAAGAATAGAAGGAAGGAAGAAGAAAATGGAGAAGTTGGGAAGGAAAAGCAAGATGCTTCCTTTCTCCGAAGCTCTCTGGTGGATGGGATACCAGTCCAGATAGACCAGAGCGTCTCCATTGGAGATGGATGCTTGATTTGCCCAGTGGCATTCTGTGAATTTGTGCTCTGGTCCTAACTTCTCTGCTCTTCAAGGTTCTTCGCTGGGTAGAGATGAAAATTGCCAGACCAGCTTGCGCACTGGGCCGCTGCGACGATCAGAAGCGATGCCGTCTGTGAAAGTGCTCATCAAACCGCAAAGTGCTCGACAAGTCCTGGAGAGTGTAATTATTGCCTTCGTTAGTGCGATCATTCTCTCTTGCTCCATTATCCTCTGCTGGAGAGCTGCTTGTCGGGTGGTGAAGTGCACTCAGGGTTTCTACATACACAAAGAGAAGCACGTTCGGCTGTCCAGACCTGTTTCAACAAATCTGGCATCAAGATAAAACTGAGTGGATACCAAAGTACCCACTGGTCCCAGGAGGGGAGTATGTGTGGTCGTAAAAGAACAGCGTGGACAATGGACAATCAGGCTGGTGTGTAACAAGTCCACTGTGAGCTGTGTGGCATCAGAGCTCCACCTGCGTGAGCCCCCTTCCGTCACTTGTGAGTGGAGAGCCACTCCAGTCCTAATTGTGCTGGAGTCATTAGGGAGAATATGCCTGGCGTGGGACACATTACGGCTACTGACACACACTAATGGGGATATCATGGAGAATGCCATATGATATTGGTCATGCTATATAAACAGAAAACAGTTCCTCTCCAGGCTAACATGCAATATAGGGAATATAAGGATGTTTGGAAGAGTTTCAGAATCACTTCTCAATGATCTCAGTATGCGCCTATATATGTGAATGTCCATGATTAGATTTGTGATTGTTATTATTACTATTATATTTATTATGGTTTTTTATTGAGACAAGCTCTCTACATATTCCTGGCTGTCCTTGAAATCACTATGTAGACCAGGCTGGATTTGAACTCATGGATTCACCTGTCCCTGCCTCCCAGGTGCTGAGATTAAAGATTTTAAAAACACCTTTGACCACAAAACCCTATTTTATGGAGCTCATGATCCTTGAATCAAGCATTATTCGTGTTGCCCTAATGCAAAGCTGACTGAGACTGTGGCTTGCTTTTAACCTCTGCTACCCAGAACTCTTGAGCCCTTTCATCATGGAGGATGCATAGCATCCTTTACAGTTCCCAGAAACAACACATCAGTCTTACTCACCGATGTGCACTACTTCAACATGCCTCACCATCCTGTGACCTTCATTTTAATGGTTTAATTAGTTTATCCATCTCCATTTCTCCTTCACTCTTTCCTCTATTCCTCCATTCACATTCTCATTCCCATTTAATGGATGAGAAAATTAAGGATCCAGAAGATGAGCCGTCCCAAAGGATGCTCAACCATACCACAAAGACTCTTGCTCAACTATGTTCATAGCATCATTACTCATAATAGCCAGATCCTGGAAACAACCTAGATGCTCCTGAAGAATGGAAATGTGGTTTATCTACACAGTGGGGGGATTACTCAGATGAAAAAAATCAATGACATGGACCTAGAAAAAGGTCATCCTGAGTAAGGTAACCCAGACCCAGAAAGACAAACACAGTATGTACTCACTCCTAAGTGGATATTAGATGTAAAGCAAAGGATAACCAGGTTATAGTCCTCAGCCCCAGAGAAGCTAGATAACAAGGAGAATCCGAAGAGCCGCACAGCTTCCATTTGGAATGTCAATTCTAACTGTATGTAAGTTTATTAACTTGTGTGGACTTTGGATCTGGTTAATTTTACTGTGTGATGTTTATATTTATTTGCAAGATTTTAAATAATAAAATTAGGGGGTTTTGGTTGCTTGGGGGGATTCCCAGGCATTAGTGAGACTTACTTTAGGGTACATCTGTGATGAAGTTTCCAGAGACAATTAGGTCATAAAAACATTGACCTCATCATCAAGGGTTTGGTTCCTCGACAGATTTATAACGTGATGGCACTATTGGTAGGTGAGGCCTAAACAAGGAAGCAGGCCACCGAAGGTGACTCATTAGAAATTTTATCCTGCCCTGGCTGCTTCCTGCGTTTTCTTTACTTTTGCTTCCCATCTGTCAAGGAACTCCACCACACAGTGCTGCTGCCACAGTGAGTTCACAAGGGCCAAGCAACCATGGGCTAACGTTCGGGAATTGTGAGCCAGAATAAATAGCGCCTCCCCGTAAGCTGCTTCTGCCTGTTACGTTGTCAGAAAGATGGGAAAGCTAACTGTTACAGTCATATCGATACCTCTTTGTCACAAAGCTTTGAGAGAGCAAAGAGCCAAGGTGCATGAAGGCCTTGACGGTGGTCCTGGCCAGATGGCCTTCATCCCTTTCTCCTCCCTCTGACACGGTCTGGGTGAGAAGTTTGCGAGAGAGCAGATTAATGAACTCTGAGAGCAGAAACGCATGAATGTGAAGCAATTTTATTATTGCTGTGAATACTGGTAATGACAGCATCAGCAGAAAAAAAAAAAGAAAAAAAAAAACCTACCGTGATCACAGCCACTTCTGTTTCCTGATGCAATCTGTCCTCAAATCTGGTTTTTGTTTGTCAACTGAGGCTACATCAGAGCCCACCCCCCCCCTTTGGTAGCCTTGGAAAGCCCCTCATACATTCGCCTTTACCCTTTGTTCATTAATAAAGAATAACATATTCCTCATTAAAGTTTGTCCTGACCTTCAAAGGGCACTGGGTACAAGAACTGTGTTTTAGCCGAGCACACGTGGAGCAGGAAAGCTTGGCTAATAACATTACTAATTACTTGAAGCATCTTCTGTTTGACAATATAAGCCTGCCTGAGTGAGGTGAAATATCTCAATTACTTAGGAAAAATAGCGTAAGACCTCAGTCTGTTTTTTCTCTTTCGACTATGCAGGCCATATTCTAAAACATTTTCTCAAATCACAGGTCACTTACTGAGCAAATGAGCCACAACAATTATTAAATCCTGACAGGCCCTTCAGTAACTTTAGTTTGCCTTCTAAGGACAGTTATTTGGGTGAAACCATGAGGTTTTCTTAAAGAAATAGAATATCAAACTATGGACTTTGAGCTCTGTATTATCCTTGGTTGAAGTTCAATTTGCATTGGGGTGTGACTTCCAGCAGGATCTTTAAGAGCATTCTAGAAAGATCTCGGATGTGAAAGCAAATCCTCATCTTTCTTGTGGTCAGGGCTGGAACACACCACGTTTGACGTGGAAGTCATTTCTGATGTCTAAGATTTATTGGGTTACAGGATGCAAGGCTGATATGGAGGAAAAGAAGGACAAAGGGACGGAATCTTCACACCAACGCCATTGGAAAGCTGATCATAAAACATCTCTGCCTTTCCCCCTCATCTTTGTGGAACCACATCTTTCCACAGGGAGAAATAAGCTGCCTGAGAGGTAAGATGAGTTTGTGCTCAGTGAAGGTCAGCAGACAGCCACACGAGCATCACCTGGGGCTTTATTAGAATCGCACTCGCAGCTCGCCCCGACCCAGAACACCGCAGAATGCTGCCCCATGTACTCGCGTGCACAGGAAAGTTTAGGAGCTCTTGAATATTCTGTACACCTGACATACCTCCTTTGCTCCTTTCTCAAAAGAATCTCAAGTTCACAGAACCACTGGAAGACTCAACTTCGGCTCCAAAATAGTCACCAAAATTACCTTAACTAGCCCAGTACCCAAAGCGCTGGTAGGCACCTATCTACAGAAACCTCGACCAGATCAAATCATAGGCAGATGTGGTAGATATGTGCATCTTTTATAGGTAGCTGCTACCTATCTGGTATATTGATTAGTAAATTGATCATTGGACAGCAGTTAGACAGGATTATGAGTTCAAGGCTCACCTGTGCTTTATAGTGAGACCTGACAAAGGAAGAAAAGAAAGACAAGAGGAGGTAGGAAAAGGGAAGAAAAGAGGGAGGGAAGAAAGGGAGAGTGGGAGGAAGGAAGGAGGGAGGCAGGGAGGGAGGAAGGGAGGGAGGGAGGGAGGGAGGGAGGGAGGGAGGGAGGGAGGGAGGGAGGAGAGACATTATGAACCAGTGATGTCCAGCACACAGGCATACCCAGACGTATCATAATGAATTTAGAGGAAGCTTTGGTGGCAGGGGGTTTATAGTGAAAGCCTGAAAAATCAACTATCCCAAACCCTAGATGCTCTTCTTAGTTTTAGACCTGAGCTTTTCATGTTTAAGATGAAAACACTGAACTTCAACCACAAGCCTTTCCTACCCCGATGCTTCTTCATCTCACCAATTCATGATCCGCTGTCAATTCCATCCTGTAACACACGTTTGTGTTCCCACAACAGATTTTCAGCAACCCCCCCCCCCCGCTTCTCTTAGAGCCCTGCCCTCCAAAGTATGGTGGTGCCTGCAGGGGAAGAAGATGGAGAGGAAAGGGTGAGGGATATTGGGAGGAGAGCCTGCCAAGCACACTGGCCTGAAGCAGGGTCCCAGCTCGCCACCTCCACTGGAGCATCTGTTTCCAATGAAGCTAAGGAAATTCCTCACCCTACCCCCGTGTTCTCTCCTGGCTCTCCCGATCTTGCCTCCCCTCTATGGGCTCTGAGTCAAGTCAAGAATCCCCATATGTTTTCAGAGGCCAGAAAGCAGAACAAGGCCTGGCGCCCTGGCTCCCCTGGTGGTGGCTAGCTGCCAATTCTCCTTCTTCCAGGCTGTTTAAAAACTCTTGATAGGAAAGTCCACTGCTGGGCATTGGAAGCTTGTCGCCAAGCCTGTGAACAGGGCAGTGTGGGGAGGAGAGTTCTGAACAAAACCAGGCTTTAGTGACATGGTTTCTCTAGAGACATCTGCCCGCTTGTGTCCAGAACTTGTGTTTCTTCTGACAACAAAGATGTTAAATATAGAAAAAAAAAAAGAGTAATAAGCAAAAGGTGACATTTCTCAAGTTTGGACGTTATCTGCTGGGAGGTATTGGACAATACCTAGAAATACTTTTAGTTGTGTTAAATAGAAAGGTGCTACTGTCATCTAGTAGGTAGACCCTATGAATGCTGATAAAAACCCCTGCAGTGTGTGTGGAAACCCCTGTAAAACAAACAAGGATCTGCTCACAAGTCAGCAAGTTCAAAGTAATAAGGGACACCCCCACCCACCGCCTCATCCCACTCTCCCACCCTACATCCATAGAAAGCTGAACTTGGCCCTTACCACACCTATACTCCTAGTTTGGAGACTAGAGACCCTTGGTGCAGACAGGAATAAGTGTTCCAGGAAGCACGGAGAGCTAGTAGAAGGATTACACCCAGACGCTCAGAGGCAGCCCAAGGAAAGCAAAAGCCAACTCTAGGAGAGACCTCCTCGGGTATACAACAAGAAGGTGGAATGGGAGAATAGAATATGAGAAAGTCAAGCTTCAGGGTACAGTCGCCACACCTATAGTAAAACCAGTTTCAGAGATGAGCAACACCTTCAGCATGAACGATAGCTTCAAAGGAAAAGAAGACAAGTATGGTGGGGGAGACCTGAAGATGCTTGCTCCCGCCTAGGTTCACACAGACACTGCTTAGAAAATTCAAACAGAATCTAAAGTTTCTTTGTTGTTGTTGGAATGATTTCCAGAGGAACTATCCAAGTTACTCCAGAGTGGCTCCCGGGACGGTTTTCATCTGCTCCCAGGTACATCCCTTGCCAGGCTCAAATAGAAAATCCATTACCCTTTGTGGCCTCTAGTTTAGAGTCTGCATCATGAACCACACAGTAGAAAATTAGCCTATATTCCTGATACTACGTCAGAAAAATGACTAAAGTCTGAAGGTTGGATTGGGTGGCTTTGGGTCTCGCTCCATTCATTCATCCACCCTAACGACCCACTGTGGTCGCAGCAGCGGGTTCTGAAGCAGATGAAGAAGATGGAAGGATTTTTGGGCACCTCTTCTTTATGTCCTCCTTTAGGACAGATCTGACCCTGTTACCTCATGTTCTCTAAGAAGTTCCTTTCGTCACAGCCACACATTGACTTACAGATGAAAAATGCACTGGTAATGTCCACTTCTAAGCAGCCAAATACTATCAAAGTCAGGCCCCATTCTGCAACTCCCTTGTTGAAAAATGAAGCTACAAAATCTTTTTTTTAGTTCTATTGACCAGCAAACCATCCTTCCTCATCATTAGCATTCCCGCAGCATATGCAAAAGTCAGAGCCAAATATTTATTCTTATTTTAAAAATAATCCATCTCCTTTGTAGAATATTATACATAGGAAAATGTAAAGTTCACCTGAAAAAAAAAAGTCTCACTAAAATGGTCTTTGCCAAGTAGAAGTCAATATGCTTCTCCAATCTTTGTGTACACTCATATCTATACATAATACTATATAGGATATACAAATACATACATTTTAAATTTCCTCTGTTTTCTATACAATTTCACCATCTACTTTTTAAACAAATAGTGGATTATAATCAATCTTATTCTCCTATAATTAAATAATTTATGTATAATTGCTATATGATATCATAGTGATTTACCATAATTCACATCTTATAATCAGATGACATGTTTTTCTTTATGGTATCACAAATAACTGTAGGAAAAATTCTTACTATATTCCTTTGAGTCTTTCCATAGTTCCATAAAGTAAATTCCTTCAAGAGAAACAAGAATTTTATGACTTTTTAGACAGCCCTTCAGATTGAAAGTATCCTTTGAAAGTATTTGGAACTTCTGTTTCAGACTTTCAGATATATAAATACCCATTTTAGAAAAATAAGTGAAATCAGTCTTTTTAGTAAAATTTTGAGTAATTAAGATCTAATCTGAATGCGTTTTACTCGTGCTTGGTTCTATACCTGCAATTCAAAAAGTCACCACTAGTAGCCACTCAGTGGCTAAATAGGATGAAGGCAAGACTAGATTTACAGATGTATGTGGGATTAAAGTCCAGCAATATTGGAATAATAATTATGTCATCACAATACATACTTGTTCCCTTCTGTTCCTACCAGATTGGACTTCCTGACAGGAAGAGATCATGGAAATCCCATTTCAGAAAAACCTAACAATAAGCAAAATGTCTGCCACAGACTATGCATTCATTTTATGGGTGAGGAATTTGACATCAACATGTAAACAATTGCAAAGATGCATAGCGAGGGTAGTTCTAAGGCCCCCGTGACAATTTGCTGAACAAAAGAAGAGTTATCCCCTCTACTATGTGCTCTAATGGCAGCTTCGTAGGAAACCAATTATCTCCGTGAAAGATAAGGAGAGTAAAATGAAAGTATGTTTTAGGGAAAAATAATTTAAAACAAAATGAAAGCATATACAGGAGAGTGGCTAGTGGTGCTTAAGGTAACCAGCCAAAGAGATGACATTTGCTCGCTGGTTTCCAATGCACATTTCTGGGAACAGATTCAGGTGCACATGGAAATAAAATGTGTGCCATTCCAGATCCTAGAAAACAGACGGTGAGAGGCAAGTTGGTTCATTTCGAAAACAGAGGATATTATTTCGAGCTGCTTGATGGTGAACAAACCAACCTTCCCCACATGTCTGGCTATGGCTTCTGTCTACACCGAGTGCCAAGGACATTTAATGTGTGATATTTGATTTGCTGGGTGCAAAGCTCAGATGGGACCTTCAAGATCCATCTGCACTCTTACAGCTTTCCAAAGAGAAGCAAGGTTACTAACATCTAAGCAGGTTTTATTGTGGTGATAGGGGCTAGAGACTGTGAGGGCTCTAGTCGATTGAAGAACTGTGAGTGGTGGATAGATTTGGGCTAGGAAATCATATTCCTCAATCTATGAAATTCTATGTTCATCTCTTTCTCTCTTCTCCATTCAGGTCTTTACTATGGTGTGACACACTCTCTGTGTGTCTCCTTTCGTAGGAACCTGAAAAATGTTCATAAATGAAGGCCTGCTTGTCTGATTGTGCTGGGAAGTTTTTGTGAGTTTGACAGCCACCAGGGAAAATAGGTCTTCAATTGGAGAATTGTTTCTATCAGATAAGTAAATGTGTCTAGGGGGTGGGGGGATTTTCTTGATTGATTACTGGTGAGGAAGGGCCTTCACATGGGCTGTGGCATAGGCAGGTGGTCCTGTGTTCTGCAAGAAAACAGGCTGAGCAAGCTATGAACTGTAAGCCAGTAAACAGTGTTCCTCCATGATCTCTGCATCTGTTCCTGCCTCCAGGTTCCTGCCTTGGGTCCCTGCATGAGCTTCATATCACATGCCCATAAGCAAAAGCAAACCATTTCCACCTAAGTTGCTTCAGTCAATGTTTTATCACAAGAAAAGAAAACCAAACTATGACACTCATGAAGCATCATTGTTGACAGGCTGAGTGATATGTTACAAAAGAGCTTTAAAAGCCAGTAATAGATGAAATGCAGTGAGCAGTATTCTGCCTTTGGCACATTATAATGGCAAAGAATACATCATAGGGTGAGCGTACAAGAAACTGAAACTCTAGGTAAGGTTTGGATGAGCAATTTTCTTCAATTATTTTTAATCCTTCAACCCCATGGCAATGTCCTTACTTGGGCTTTTAAATGGTTTACTAGTCTGACTATAAGAGTCTGCAAGTGCCTGGATATGCTGGCACATGTTTGTAATTTGGAAGATGCAGTCAAGGGGATCAAGGCTTTAAGACCAGCCTGGGCTATATAGAGCTATGTGATATCCTACCTCAAAGAAGGGGAGGGGGCGGAGAAGGAAGGATAAAAATAAATTAAGAAGAAAGGACTGTGGCTAACTCAGTGAACAACTGAGGTATGATTCAGGAATGACTGAATCAATATGACATACTTAAGCAAGATCAACAGAATGCAGAAAATTGGCTTAATCAATATAGAAACAGTCCAGAATCCAACCTGATGAGAAGATAAAAATTCAGAAAGTATTAGAAAGCTGTCACCATCCTCTGATTTCAGGGAGAGAGTAAGATGGTGGCATCACTGGAGTCTAGGATCTGGAACCATCTGATTGGAGTCAAAATCAATCAGATACATTTGCAAGGAGAAGGTATTGGGAAGAAAGAATAAAGGAAGGAGAGAAGTTGGAAGAGAGGAAGGGGGGGAGAGAGGGAGAAAGAACACCTTGTTTCTCCCTATAGCTAGAGAGCAAAGATCAGAGGAAGCTCAACAAATTCAACCCTTTCATGGCCCTTCTCTGTCCCCTGGGGTATCCTAACTATAAGTCCGATATTGACATTTTCTGCTTTATAGTCTTCTGTGGTACTTGTTGCAATGTAGGAAAATATTATCAATTCCAGCACAACACACAGGATTCATCTCCATCTGCATGGGTTTACACCAGGTCCAGGATATTAAGATTCCCCTTCTGAAAAGGCCCATCTATTGGCCTTACGGTGGAAGTAGAATTATCTAGCAGCACTAGGACTGTGACGGAGAACATTGTGAGTCGAGTCCCTCCAGGTCGAAGAAGGCCAAAAGGAGGGGAACACAACAGTGGGGCTCAGAATAAGTTAGAGATGTCCGTCAAGCCACGGTGCCCTGGTTCCAAAAATCACCAGTGATGGAAGTGGGTAAGCTGCATCTCAGGAGGAAAAATTCTTTCTTAATACCTCCCCCCATGTGACTGTATCCAGAAAATTCCAGGCAAATGGCAGAGACTTTGTGAAGCCTGAGCTGAAAATACAGCAGCAGCACAGGACCAGCTCCTGGGTACCATATGAAGCACCTGGGTACCTCCTCCAGGGGTACACAATGTCACCAGGAATAGGGGACTTGAATCTACCTACAGACAGGTAAATGTCATCACTTCATTGTGAAGAGTATCCCAGAGAGAAGGAGCTGGACTAAAGATACTACCCTGGTGCCTGCTGATGGCCTCTCTACTCAGCTGCATGGCACAGGCCACTCCAGGCTCTAACCCAGCTGTGTCTACATTATATTCCCAACATAAACACCTGTACCTTATCCTTTTCAGAGGCAGAAAAGTCAATAAACTCATTTTCTCACAGAAAGAATCTGTCCTCTGTAAGACCCTGGGGAATTTGGCAACAAAGTTTAATTTTCTGAGTAGGCAAAGAATCTACAAGGGAAAGGAGCGTGGAGAAGAATTGAAGGCACTGACATCTATTTATGGAGAATTTATGCCACACTAGGAATTCTAGGGCTGCGATTCGAGCCAATGCTTGCCGCAGGTTTCCAAAACAGACAAAGTAGGGGCATGAGTAGGAAGCTGTAGGGATCAGAGCTGCCCATTCATCTCTAATGCTTGCTTCATTCAATAAATAACCATCAGGGGTCAGAGAGATAGCTCAGTCAGAGAAGTCCTTGCCACGCAAGAACAAGGACCTGAGTTTGATCCCCAGAATCCTTGTACAAATGCCAGGCACAATGCTGTGCTGGGGAGGCAGCGACATGCAGATCCCTGGGGCTAATTAGACAACCAGTCTAGCTGTTCAGAAAACTCCAGGCCAAGGGAGATTCTGTCTCAAACAAGCAAGGTAGCATCTTGGGGTGGAGCTCAACAGACAAGAGAGCTTGCCGCATGCTTAAGAACCTGAATTTGAATCTCTGGCACACAAGTGAAATACTGAACACCACTGTGAGCACTTGTGACTCCAGTACTGGGGACAGACAGAATCATGCCAACCCTGGGAGCCAGGCTAGCTGAAATAGTGAACTTTTGGTTCGGTTCAGTGACAAACACTTCTAAGGCAGAAAGGGACAAAGAAAGGATACTTAATGTCTACCTCTGGACCCTGCCTAAACAGAGTGAACACTCAAACACAACAGACACACACAATAAAGGGAGTTGGAGCAAAGGCTCTTTGGCTAAAAGCACTGGGTTTTAGTCATGGGTTGGATTCCCAGCACCCTCATGGCAGCTCACAACTGCCGAGGACTCCAGTTCCAGGGGATCCAAGGCTGTCTTCTGGACTCCTCAGGAACCAGACACAGGCATCCACTTTGTGCAGACAGACACGCAGCCAAAACACTCGTATGCATAAAATCAAAAAAAAAACAACAAAGAAGAAGAAGAAGAAGAAGAAGAAGAAGAAGAAGAAGAAGAAGAAGAAGAAGAAGAAGAAGAAGAAGAAGAAGAAGAAGACGATGAAGGTAGATAGTGCTTAAGGAACAATGTCCAAGATTGCCCTCTGGCCTCCTGGTAATCATATTTGCATGCCTACCAACACGTATGTGCCCACAGGAACACACATGTACATTTAGGTATACACATAATAATAATTGCAGTTGTTTTCATTACCTAGTGATCACCATTAAGGAACTAACTCCAGGGGCTAGGCATGGAATTAGGACTGGAAGCCCAGCGCAAACCCAGCATCGTCCTTTTCTCTGGAATGTCTGTATCTGTGTGTTGGAGGTGGGAACATGGGTAAGGCCTTAAAGCCTCTTCCAGAGCCCTAACCTCCATTGCCAGTTCTGCCTGGCCATGTACAGGAATAAGGTGTTTGCTTCTGTACCCGACCCAGGGCTTGCCAAATATCTCTGATATCCATTTTCATGGTGTGTTGAAAATCTGGATGCATCTCACAACTGATGCAGAAACTTAACATGATGGGTTTTTGTTTGTTTGTTTGTTTGTTTGTTTGTTTTCTCCTAAAAACCAAATAAGAGAAAGCAAACCAACAAGGTCTATGATGTTAATCAATCAATGGTGTGGATCAATTCAGTCTTAAATTTGAGTAATTATGGAAATTGTTTATAATCAAGATATTAATACCTCCCACTTGGGAGGCACTATGCAGACTATTTGAGGGAGGAAATGTGGGTTAAATTTGCATCCCCACCCTCACAGGATGCATTAGTGCTTGGCTGCTGTGTAACTCTCGCCTTTGCCACATGCTCACCACCCTTGTGAGCCAACCAATCAGAGTCCCCAGGAAAAACCTGCTTCTTGTTATTGAGTAGAAAAATGAAACATTCCCTTTATGTTGTTGAAGGTGAGGACCATGTGGCTTAACCTTAATCCAGAGTCTCTCTTCAATGTCTCCATTAGGGTAGGGACACAGACGTACGTACGTGAGAGAAAGGACCAATTAGGACCATTGAAGACTAATGTGTTTTCTCCTGTGTTAAATCAAGGTGTGCCCCAAAACATGGCTTTCCTGCTGACCCAACCTCAACTCCGTGCAACAAACACTAATTCACCAAACCTCCCAGGGTCTGAGGCTGGGAGACAACACGTAGGTTTTTAAATAGGGTGCCCAATGTGCTTCACCCCTCCTCTAAAGAGGCTCCACGTTAGGGGCATCAGAAAGAAATTTCCATGGTGGAGCTAGTGTGTGTTTTCAGACCATGTTAGTGTGTGGAGATGAGGCCACTTTTAGAAAGACAGGAGTTCATGGGGAAGCAGTGGCACCTGCGCTACCAAGACAGGCAGCTCAAGGGCTGACCTTCCTCTCTCTTAAATGAGACAAAAGAAAAGGGGATTTTTTTTTAAATCACTCCATCTTCTAGGTTCTCTGGGGGGGATGTTTGTTTTGATGAGATTTCAGGCCTGATTTCCAAGAATAAGGAGGTGCCAACTGTTTGTAAAGCTCCTAAGCCAGCACGCTCTCTGACCCCTCGGGAGATTTATCTTTTATTTATACAGAACATTCTTAAAAGCCTGTTACAGAGACAAAGAAGAGACTGAGTGATTTCACGTAAAAGGCAGCACCGTGTTTGGAGAGCCCACACTTAAAGGAAAGCAGTGCGGGAAGGTTCCAGAACAGTAAGTGGAGAAAATGGTTTTAGTCATTCACTTCAGTTCAAACATAAGTCAGCACTGCTAGGCTTCGGCAGATTAATCTGCACACAGACACTGCTATCAGGGAACACACGGTTTGGAAAAGGAAGCTAACTTGCAACAAACACAAACTTGAGTGCAGAAGAAGCTGCAGGCTGGCCTTCTTTTCGTCCCGCCTGCTCCCACATGGCTAGCTGAGCCCCAGAAATAATAACACACAAACTGTATTCTTTTAAACACTGCCTGGCCTGTTAGCTCTATCCTCTTACTGGCTAGCTTTCACATCTTGATTAACCCATTTCTAATAATCTGTGTAGCACCACAAGGTGGTGGCTTACTGGGAAAGATTCAGCATGTCTGACCTGGTGGCTGGCTTCATGGCGGTCTGACCTCACTTCCCTTCTTCCCAGCATTCTGTTCTGTCTACTCCACCCACCTATGTTCTGACCTATCAAGCCAAGCAGTTTCTTTATTAATTAACCAATGAAAGCAACAGATAGACAGATGACCCTCCTCCATCACACGAGTTTTGTATGGCACTCGGTGCAGCAAAGAAGCAGGGTTTCTGAGGAAGCACTGTGAACTTGCTGCTGGATAAAGGCTCTCCAGAAGCGGTGGTCCAAGTTTGATATATTAAAAGCACATCATCTCAAGTCGATGTTATCTCTGTTACATTGTAAGCTAGCAGGAGATTTCACGGTACGAGATAAAAACGGGCATTTATTCCCTTCTCTTGTTCTAATTCGGGGACTGCACAATTGTGCTCAAGATGGGGCCTAAGCTGTACCTCTCTGAGGACTGGCTGAGGTTTGGGGGGGATCTGTTTTCAAGGTAGCTTGCTCATGTGACTGGCAAGTTTCAAAAGAAACAAACCCAGGGAGGCCTGGATACTTCATTCTGTAGCCCTCGCCACATAGAACTGTTAATAGCATGGCACCTAGACTCCCCCTAGCCAATGGGCCAAGAAAATAATGCACTGTATTTTGGGCCTTAGCTTTCTCTAATTGGAGGAGGCTGTCTGCCATATCCTCAGTATTGTCCGCTCTGAAGGGTGGGAGAGAATTACCTGACCAGGGCTATAAGGCCGAACAGTTAAGAGTCACTGGGAGCCATCTTAAACTCTGGTTATCTTAAGTCATAATGGTAAGCAGGACAAGAATAAGTCATCATTGTCATGCTTGCCCTTTGGTTAGGAGTTGGAATAAGGGGCAGGTCAGTTCAGTGGTTATCGAACATCACAGTCGAGACCTGCACAGGCCTCTTTTCAAATTCTAGCTCCATCGCTTACTGGATTTCTCCCTTTCTCTGAGAAGTGGGCAATGCTAGCATCTAGAAAATCCACAATGAAGGCAGGGATGAAGTCACATGTACTGAAGCAGGATCACCTCCCTCCAGCGGTCCCTGATCACCTCCCCATAGACAAACATGTGAGAACGTTAGAGCCGTTATATTCGAGGCTCTCCCTGTGAGCAGGCCTTTCCTGGGAGCCTGACACATGAGTTGATGCCGAAAGTTAAATCCCCGCGTCTAATTTTTCACATCTGTAGAGCCAGAAATAGCAACTTCCCGGGAGTCCAGTGCGGGATGAAATAATGCATGGAAATGTTTTTCCAGTGTCTGGCCCCAGAGTTCACACACTTGTCATTGTCACCGGTGTCCTGCTTTGAATTTACGAGCAGAGTTGCCACAATGGATTCAATAGAAACAATCAGTAGATTCAGCAAAGGCTTGTACTCGTCCACCGATGGTGTCACCACTAGGGGAAGGGTTTTCAACAACTTCCTTTGGAGACCCCTTTCATGGGAACCTCGGGGATTTTAATAACACAGTAATGGTTTCCAGAAAGATTATACGCTGGGCTGCTTGCGGGCCAGGCTCTGTCTTGAACATCTTGGCCTTGCTACTTCTCAGTTTCCAATTCTGGAAAATAAAAAAGAAAAGGAAGGAAGGAAGAAAGAATGAAGGGAAAAATTAAAAATAGGGAGGGGGGGTGAATGAAGGAAGCAATGGTCAGTATTTCTTGCTTCCCAAAGGACGCATGAAACAACCACAGCAATCCAGCTGCTTATCCACATTGCTTATTTGGCTCTGCATAACGTGTTGCCGCAGAAGGTATTTTATTGCTTCAAGCAAGTTTGCAACCCCTGAGATGAACCAATGATCTACAAGTCACCGTCTGGCTCCATGAATCTTCCCTAACCCAGTTGCAGACACTCCGTGCCCAGCAATAACTCCTGTTGCCAAGTCCCCTCACTTCTGATATTTTTAGGTGCCTGCATTTGTCCCAAATGGATTAGCATTGACAGCTGGTGTTTGACAGACAAGAGCCAAGGAGGACTTTCTCTGCCCAGTGAGTCTGCATCTCTGCTCTGAGCCTAGCCACCTAGGGAGGAAGCAAGCGGTGAAGCAGACTGCAGGTCATGTGTAGCCAGCAAAGAGCAAAGAATCCCCCTGAAAGCAACGGCAGTGTTTACAGAGAGGAACAACATGAAGAAATGACATAGATCCTGAAATGCCACTGCCATCCAACACCAAGGTCCTGAGATGAATGAGATAAGCAAAACCAAAATGGCTAGTTTCTTTTCTCCCCTCTTTAAATGATTGTTTTCAATTTAATTGTCCTACTGAGGTTTCTCTGGCCCAGCCAGCAAACTTTTGCTGAGAATTACCTACAGAATGAATTTTTATGCCTCAGAAAGTAAAAAGGAGCTGACAAGATGAGCCATATCCTGCTGAAAAATAAATAAATAAATAAATAAATAGCCCAACAACATCATAGGAATGTGCTGGATGAATGCATGTCCCAAATGCCAAACTGTGCTGACCAAATCCTTGGCTTCCCTCCTGGTTGGTATCTCCTGCCCATGGCCTCAGGGAACTTCCATTTCCCCTGGAGAACTTCTTTGGAGTACCAACTTCTTATGACATTTCTGTGTCTCTGAATTACCTCTCTTAAGGAATCTGGCTAAAGAATGAACACCTAGTTCCTCTTGCGGCCATCGCTGGATCGCAGCCGCCAAAATGAAGTTCAATCCGTTTGTGACTTCTGACCGGAGCAAGAACCGCAAATGGCATTTCAATGCACCTTCTCACATTCGGAGGAAGATCATGTCTTCCCCCCTTTCCAAAGAGCTGAGACAGAAGTACAATGTTCGCTCGATGCCCATTCGAAAGGATGACGAAGTTCAGGTTGTCCGGGGACACTACAAAGGCCAGCAGATTGGCAAAGTGGTCCAAGTGTACAGGAAGAAATACGTCATTTACATTGAACGGGTGCAGCGAGAAAAGGCTAATGGCACAACTGTCCACGTGGGCATCCACCCCAGCAAGGTGGTAATCACCAGGCTAAAGCTGGACAAAGACCGAAAGAAGATCCTGGAAAGGAAAGCCAAGTCTCGACAAGTAGGAAAGGAGAAGGGCAAATACAAGGAAGAAACGATTGAGAAGATGCAGGAGTAGGGGCGTCTCATACAGTTTCCATTAAAGACTGCTTGAGTAAAAGTAAAAAAAAAAAAAAAAAAAAAAAAAAAAAAAAAAAAAAAAAAAAAAAAAAAAAAAAAAAAAAGAATGAACACCTAGGACAAAACTAAATAAGGAATTTCCCAAGGGCATGGTAGCAAGAAGGAAACATACAGTTGTGTGCTTACTTCAATTCATTGATAAACTGAGAACTTTAGGTACTCTTAGCCCAGTGTCTAACTTGGACAGTCACAGACATCTGGACCACAGGCCTGTTAATGGATGGAAGGTGACCTTGCTTGTCTGCTATGTAGAACCCACCTCCAAGGCTGGGCAAAGCTGCTTCCTTGGTTCTGTTCATTTGTCACCATGTAAGGAAAGCTATCTCTAAAAATAAATTTATTTGTCACCATGTAAGGAAAGCCATCTCTAAAAATAAATGTGCCTTTTAGCATTTTCTACTAATAAAAGGAAGAAGAAAAGAGGTAGAGATGGAAAGGAAGGAAGGAAAGAAGAAAGCAAAGAAGGAAGAAAGGAAGAAAGGAAAAAAGGAAGGGAGGAAGGAAGAAAGAAAGAAAGAAAGGAAGAAAGGAAGGAAGGAAGGAAGGAAGGAAGGAAGGAAGAAAGAAAGAAAGAAAGAAAGAAAGAAAGAAAGAAAGAAAGAAAGAAAGAAAAAAAAAACAGACCAAGGGTTTAATTTTTCTTATGTGCCTCTGCCCAGCTTCACTCCAGTTGGTTCTCATTTGTGGCAATGTGTACTTTGGAAGCAGAGCCCTCTGCCTTCCCGTCAACTCCCACCACCTGGGATGTGTTATTTTGATGGGGGCAGGGATGCTGATGCTCATATTCCACACTGTGGAAACAGATTGTAAAAGAGGTGAACTTTTGGAGGAATGTCTTGCTTGAACCCTTTCCATTGGACTGCGCTAGGAAGCCAAATGCTTGGTCCTGATCCACAGATCCATCCAAGAATTGCAAACCCCAGACTCACTCGGGTGGGGTGATGGCTCTCTGAAGCCGTCTCCGCTGCTTGCATCACTGAGGGGGTGAGTCTAATCAAGATGGGCTGTGCGTGTGTTCAAAACAGCTGGAAAGCATTACAGGTCAAAAGTTGAAATCAAGTTAAGAACAATCGGAATGTGCAAGCCTGTTGTTTCTAATCTCTGCTTCTTTTTCTAATCTGTTCAGTTCTCCTTGTGGAATGAAAGGTCTTGGTCAGGAATGGTGTTGTTGTCTCATGGACCAGTAAAGCTAAAGTTGAAGAAGTCAATAGAAGGGCATCTTATATTTGCTAGTAAGAACAAAGATGGTAGATCCTCCAGGTGAAACTAGAGAGAAGGGACGTGCAGATGTCCATGCTGGGAGAATTATTACAAACTGTCCAAACTCCTTCTCTATCAACAAGTTTGAGAAATAGAACCAGAGACATTAGTGTCATTCTCAAAGTCACTCAGCATCTAGTGGCTAAACCACTTAACAGTTTAGCCTAGCTAGGCTGTAACCATGGTTTCATCACAAGAAATGAAATATTTTTAGTCTACTAGGCCTTGGGTGATAAAGCTTCTACCACTCTTCAGTCACTGGTCCACATCTTGTCTTTGCCACCACTCTCTTGGTGAACTTTCCCCTCCCACTTCTGAGTTTGTATGGTCCTTCCTAGGTGTGTCTCCCTACTGCTATTATATGGGATAGGCATGTTCTTCTCATGATGTTTTAGTGAGATACCTATTCAGAGTGGCCTCCTCATTGGGCCTCTCTCTCCTCAGCTCCCTTGTATCTCCCCACCCCCCATCCCCAGCCTCTAGTAACCCCCCAATAATGTTTACTCTTCCATTATCTACCCCTACTATGAGAGTGTAAATTCTGGTGCTAGAAATCCAATGTCTAGTCAATTTTGCTAAATCTTACTCTCTAGTGCCCAAAACATGACAGGTGTCCAGAAGCTTTTGACAAACCAATTAAACAATCAGCTGAATAGAGAATGGATTCAGAACTCATTCCCTACTATCTCCTTGGTAACTAAACACTAGGTTGTGCAGTGGCTTCAAACTGGGTGTACATTCTTTGAGCTGGGATAGCCTATTCCCCTCCTCTTGATTATAAATGGGTTCTGTGACTGAAAGTAGCCCATGCCATTTTCTAAACCTAGGTTTGGTACCAGCAGCTTCTGCTCTTGCAACTATCCCTAGTAGCTCTCAGATACCAAGAGTGCTCCTGAGATGACCACCATTGCCAAGCATGGTTGGGGCCCTCCCAAAATATGCACCACACAAATGAATGCAATCATTCTAGACTCCCCTTCCCCAACAAAGGCTCAGCCAGCCTTCAATACCATGGGCTCACCTCAGCCATGAACAAGGCAGGGGTTACTTTAAGCTGATAATTGTGAATGCAATGGGAGAGTGATCGTTTTCAAGTGCAAACCCAGCCTTTGTCCTCATTTCCCATACATAGCTCCTAACATCTTGGAAATCTCTAGAGTGATGTGTCTTTGTGTATGTTTGTGTGAAAGAGTCAACCTGTGGCTGGAAATGCCTGGTCATCAAAATACAGTAAAGAGTTAGAATCTCTTGGGCAGTCCACTGTGAATTAACAGATATCAGTGATTGCCTGTAATAATCGTAATTCTTCAAAAATAACTTGGGCCTTAGACAAGACCTCTGTTCCCTGTTAGAAACATTCTGTTTCGCCATCTGTCTCTCCTATATTACACTTTTTTAAAAACAATAATAAATGTATATATTTATTTATTTTACATCCCTACTCCAGTTTCCCCTCCTTCTTCTCCTCCCAGTACCTGCCCCCATCATCCTCTACCCAAACCCCACAATCCACACCTCTGTTTCTGTTTAGTAAAGGGCAGGTTTTCCATGAGTATCAACAAAACATGACTTAGCGAGTTGCAGTAAGACTAAAGTACATCCCCATGTATTAAGGCCAGGCAAAGTGACCCAGTATAAGAAGTAGGGTTCCAAAAGTCTGCAAAAGAGTCGGAGACAGTTCCTGTTCCCACAAGAATCCCACAAGAGGACCAAGGTGTGACACCTAGGCAATGTGCCTATGCCTGTCCCATGCAGTCTCCCTAGGTGTTGGTTCAGTCTCTGTGAGCCCCTATGGGTCCTAGGTTACTAGATTCTGTGAGTTTTCTTGAGGCGTCCTTGATGACTCTGGCTCCTACAACCCGTTCTCCTCTTATGCAGAATTCCCCGAACTCCACCTAATGTCTGTCTGTGCGTCTGCGTCTGTTTCCATCAGTTGCTGGATGATCCCTATCTGCTGACAACTGGCCTAGGTACCAATCTGGTCACAGGAGATGGCCAGTTCAGGCTAGGTATCTGCTATTGCTAGGCGTCTAAGCTGGGGTCTTCCTTGTAGATTCCAGGGAGATTCCCTTGCACCAGGTTTTAAGCCTCAACTAAAGTTCTTTTGTCCTTTCAGGGGCTGATTGTCGGTACCAGTGGTGACATCAAATGACGAAGAGGCCTTTGATGTTTCTATGTTCTACCCTGTGTCCTGTCAGTGAAGCACAGTTCCTCTCTCAGAGGGGATGAACACTGAAACCGCACCACTCACTCACTGCCCTTCGGGTTCATTCCCATACCATCCCCAGAGGGAAGATACCAGCTTGGGAGAGCCCTCTTGTCCCTGCTTATGCTGGGCCTGTTGTCTGCCACCCTCCCTTCTCTCGAATCCCGTTCTCAGCCTTGCATCCACACCCACAGTCACGCACACTCCCGAAAATGACAGGAAGGAAGCAGATGAATGTTCCCACTGTGACTATTTCTGGGTAGCAAGATCATAGGCGTGTCTGCTTCCTCCTTGTGAATCTCTTTTGTACTCTCCAAATCTTCTACAGAAAATGCATTATTTCCCCCAAAATGTAGCAAAAATAACAGTCGATACATACGAAGTGAAAATCCCTTCTATGTAAAAGCTAACACATTATTTCCTTTGTCGTTCTCACCAGGAGCTACCTGAAAGTCTCTTGTGTTCTGAATGAACGAACAAATGAATGAATGGATGGATGCATGAGCAATGTTCATTGTACAAGTGTGAACACGCAGCCTCAGTTTATATGCTGACTGCATCAGTAAAAATAGTTTGTGATTCTGCCTTTGCTTCCCATCCAGTCTATTATCTATATTTTTGTTTGTTTGCTTAAAGATCTTCGTGCCGAACTCCTTTTTTCAAACTAAAGAAATTATTTTCTGATGCGAATAAGCATTCTGTCACTTATGTTTTTTAAGGTCCAAATGCTAGGGATTTTAAAAAGGAGTTCCTCCTGCATCTGTGTTTATAAACTAATGGCAGCCTCTTAAACATTCATTTAGCAACTGGAAATTTCCAAGGCAGCGGGTTCCGTTCTGGTTAGAATTCAGTCGAAGGGGATGCGCATGAATTGTTCATGCACAAGGGAGCTGAAGTCTCCGGGAACATGAATTATCAAGTGCAGATTTGTAACCACAAACATTTCTTCTGTCGGGGGGCAGCAAGGGAGTGTGTCAATGTCACAGCCCCTGCTGCTCGGCAGGGCACCGTGAGCAAGCACCCATTTTCCCAGAAGCTCCCCTCTGTCTCTGTCTTCCTTTCCCTGGCTGCCTTGCCAGACTCTGGCCTGACAACTCAGATTCTTTCACAACTCTTCTAAATAGGTTACTAGTTCACGAGCCTGATTTTTTTCTTCTTTCCTTCGCTCCTGTCGATTTGCCAGCTCACTGTAACCCAAATCGGCCCAGCTTGTGTGAGATGAATCCAATGAGCGTGGAAACTGCCTCCGAGTCCTCCATGGCTCTCTGGCAGTATCCAGGCTCCCCAGCAGAGCTCCTCTTTTGGATTCCTTCTGCATTAGCAGTTGGAGTGGGTCTCTCTAATAGGCCGGAGCCCCTTATCTCTGGAGATTTTCAGCTCCCTAAGCCATCCCAACAGGCTTCTTTCTTGGTCATTTCTCATCGCTTAGATCTATAAATATTAATTGCAAGCTTCATATTTTAAAACCCCCTTTGAGCATATTAAGTATTTAGCCACATAAATCAATCCTAAACTAATCTTAGTGGCTTCGTCATACTTTCACAAGTTCCAGAACTTTCCATTTTAGCCACCACTGTTCTCTGTGTTTGCCGGAGGTTCTTTAATGGCTTTTCAATCAGCTGGTTCTTCCTTTAGATAAAGAAGCAAAATGGGAAAGGAGCAGAAAGCAGGAAGAAGGGGAGGGAGGAGGTAACGAAAGAAAAGGACATTGGCTGAGAAGAAAGTGGAAGTACAGGGAGGGAGGCTGAACCTTGCCTGAGACTGGGGGTTCAGAGACCTGTTTTGATTCTCTCATTGTCCCCAGAGCTCCTGAGCAAGTCATTTGACCTTTCTGGGGTTGGTCTGGTTGAGGGGATTTACTCTGCATCTTCCTTATGAGCTCCTGTACAGTGAGATCCCAAGTGTTGGGGATTCTCACCAGACTGTGCTTCTGAAGGCATCCCCCAGGGTAGCACAGACAGTGTAAAGGAAGTCTGGGCTCTCCTCAAAGTGCTAATTAATGCAGGTGGAGGGAACCCAGGATTAAAGACAAGGTGAGAGCCCCAATTCTGGATTCAAGGTTGACTGGAGAAGACTGGCTACTGGCACTTCAGCCGGTGCTTGTGTGTCCCTGTGCAGCAGCCAAGCAGTGCTGAGTCTTGGGGTTTACCTCCTAGGTACCCGGAGGTCTTGTCACAGGAGCCCCTGTGAAATTCTGGCATCACTGGTCGTTCTGTACCAGGGCACCAGGGCATGGATCATTGGGTAACGGAGTGGACAGAAGAGAAGAGTCGTTCAGACCAGGGCACAAATATTAACTTTTCCACGTTTGTAACAATAAGTGAGGCACCTTACCACCCTGAAATGCATTTCTCTCGCCTATAAGAGAATGATGCACCTATGTGTTCCTTAGGTTTGTTATTCAGAGTAAAGAAGACCATGCTGCAACGCCAACCGCTCAGAGCCTGACTCATAGTTAGTGTTCAATAAATGGGAGCTTTTATTATTACCATATTTCCTGCATTCAGAGACACCATCGATCGGAAGTCAAAGCATCAATTTAATAACTTCTCAGGGGGAAAAACAATATATTAAACACACATTCCCATTTTAACACATCACAATTTCAGCAATATTAAAAGGCGAAAAGAAATGTGTCTTAAAAATCAATAATATATGGTCTTATTGTCACATTCTGGAAGCTTTTAAGTCATTTGCTGGTTTACTTGCCTTCCCCTGCTTAGCCTAGTGTCCCCAGGAGATGTATAAGTACCAGGAAAATAAAGAAATCAACATTTGTTCACTATTGTGCGCTTGGTGACGAACACAGGCACCAAGTGAGTTATTGGATACAACCGCTGAATGGCATATTAATACAAGGGGCTACAGACAAAAGCATCAACAGTTCATATAGTGACACTTTTTTCTTATGCCTTGATACATTTTCATGGCTTGGTTCCGCACCTGCCTTGGCAGGAGGGCTTGTTTACATATTTGAATAGATACATGCTGAGGATTGGAATTTTCTTTAGTCTATGAACAAGAGGTATGAGGATTAATTGCACGAGGAAGGCATAGCATATACCATAATGCTTGACAAAGACATCATGACAAATTTCACTTAAAATCAAATCTAAAACAAGAGTAAGGTGTTGAACATGACCTACTCGCAATGCTGCGTCGGTTGAAGCACCCTTTACTACTACAGATATGCGTTGGCTAGCCATAAACACCTGCTCATAGAATCAACTTAAATTCTTCCCTTCTGTTTATATATCAAAAATATCAAGTCATCTCCAAATCCAAAAGAATTTTAGGTGTTCATTCAGCCACTAAAACGTTTGCTCAGCCACGCAGTAAGTATCTGTTACGACCCACTGCATGGCGGGTACTTGCTGACCCTAAAGGTAGGAAGCCGTGCAGAATCACCTGGAGGATAAGGCTGGCCATGGGAGAAAAGTCCCTTATAAATAGACGAGTGCTCCACATCAGTTAGTAAGCGACATTGATTCAGAGGCGATAGGGCATCAATTGTCTTAGATTGACTAGGCTGACAGAGGAGCTCTCTGGGTTTGCATTGCCTCAGCCATTTTAGAAAATGAACCAAACTCTAGGCCGGGGGACCTGCCAGAAGCCAAATGATGTTTCAGAGATGTGTTTTTTTTTTTTAAAAAAAAAAAAATTAAATGGCTTCTTGTAAAAAGAGAAATAAATTTTCCACATTCAACTGTCTGGAGGATGAGTATAATTGCATGAATAAAAGCTGTTTTTAATTTTAACTTATTATCAGGTTTTGCTTTTCAAATAATTAGCACAAATAATAAATGAAGTCCATTTACTCTAATTGGGTGGCGTGTTCTTGACAAGAGACACTTCTGACATATGCTCTTTGTTGATGAGGACGGAGACAGCTTACCAGAGGGCCATAAGAAGCAGCCTCATTATCAGAACCAAACCTAAGAAGCACGGAGCAAGGCAGAATGTGGTGAACCCAGTTCTCAGACCTAAAGTGGGACAGAACAAGGTGGAAAACATGGGCTCTTAACTATTGGACCAGGGCTGCCAGAGATGGAGGTAATCTAGGCTGGTATTCAACCACGAGAAGAAATTAAATGATTGCAGAGATGGGTCGTGCCATCCCAAGAAAGCACTGAAGCTGAAACAGGATGTTTCCCAAGTGGCACAGGTGCCTAAAAGAAGAAGCCAGGAGCTTTCTCAGTGATGCTGACCCTAAAAGGAACTCAGAGCTGCGCTATTTGGGCTCGTCCTATAGTTTAGGTTGTCAGTATCCCTGAAGGGGTCATGTGGGAAGAGTCTTGATCCCTGGAACATGGGGAAGTGATGGGACTCTTGAGTGATTGGCTCTGATGGAAGGAAGTCAGAGCATTGGAGATGACCCCTAACAAGGGGATCACGCAATCTCACCCCATTTTCTCACTGTGTTTCACTTATAGCCACAAAGTGATTGCACTATCATGTGCTTCTATAATGAGGTTATGCCCTACCACAGTCCAAACACAATGGCGCCAACAGACCATGGGCAAAACATCTGATACTGTGAGCCAAGACAAGCCTTCCCTCTTTTTCAGCTGATAACCTCATGTCCGTGTTACAGTACTGGAAAGCTGACTCACAGTTTGTTGACACTACAGACCTTTGAGTTGTGAAGCACAACAATGTAATATGTATTTGAAGATGAAAATTCTAGTAGTACCGACTTGGGAATAATTACTGCAATTGTTCAGTCAATGAGTGAAAGGCCAAATGTCAGGTGAGCAGATGGAAGGACCTTGGAGATCAATTAGATGAGACGAGGAAGGGTAAGGAAAAACATCCTGCCCTGCTACATTGTGAGAGATAAGGTTGTTATGCTCTGCTACCGAATGTTCTGGAACACTTCTAGCAGTAGTCTTCATATTGGCCACCTGAAAATTACCCAGTGAGCATGATACAAAAAAAAAACACCACTTTTCTATGTGAAGAAGTGATTCTAAACAGAAGGTATTCCCAGAAGTGAATTTTCAAACACAATCCCAAATGAAAAGAAACAAGAACTCTACATTCACCTGCATTAAAGTTCTTTACTTCATTTTACTCCATTCAAGGAACCCAGGGCACCTCTAGGAAGCATTCTAATATACTGGTTCCAAATTCTAATATTCTGGTGCTCACATCACAAAAATTTGAACATTTATGAGAAGCTTTATACAAATGTATTCGAGTTTAACTATTTAAAAAAAAAACCCTTATTCTGTAGAGAGAATGGATGGCCCTGCCTAACGTGGGCAGGCCTTATCCAATCAGTTCAAGACCGAGTTGAACAAAAGGGCTGAGTAAGAGGGAGCACCTGCCTGGCTCCAGGGGCTGGACCATCAGTCTTCTGCTTCCTCTGACTGGGACTTACTTTATCACGTACATAGCTCTCAGGCATTCTGACTCAGATCAGAACTACATAATCAGCTCTTTTGGGACTCCAACTTTCCTTAGGATTTCTAGCCTCTGTAATCAGTTGGCCCTCTGTATATTCAGAACCTCTCCATCTCAGGATGCAGCCAAGAGCAGAAAGAAAATATTTGAAGACAAATTTGTGTCAGTGTTGAACCTAGGCAGATTTTCCTCCTTGTCATTATTCTCTGAACAACATGGTTATATATAAAATAGCATTTACATTTTTGCTTTATTTACTACACATAATCTGGAGAAGACTTAAAATATATGGGGGGTTCTGTGTAAGTGGGATGCAAATACCATTTATTGAATGAAATTGAGCATCCACAGATTTTGTTATATATGGGAGGTCCTGAAACCAATCTTCCATGTATACTTAGGAAGGACTACAGTATCTGTTGTACAACATTATAACAATTTTAATAAAAGTAACAACAACAATAACGCCTTTCATTTTGGAATGCTAATACCATGTGCTCCAGAGAAGCTGGTAAGTTCTGGCAGCAACCTTCTGAGGCAGAATATGAAGCTTCATTTTACAGATAAGGAAGTAAAGACCACGAGATAGTAAAGCCTGCTTGTCCAGAAGAGAACAGGACATGAACCCAGAAATCTCTCTGTCCCAGTCAGCCTTGTCAACATGACAGGGCCCTGGAAAGAGTCTCCAGTGGGGGGTTGTCTATACCAGATGGCCCCATAAGCCTGTCTGTGGGAAATTTCCTTGGTTGCTAACCGCTGTAGGAGGGTCCAGACCATTGTGAAAAGTCCGGTTCCTGGGCAGAAGATCTGTAACTATGTACAAAAGCTGGCTAAGCTAGTCACTGGAAACCATTTGCTACGTTTTCTGCTTCAGTTCAAAACTGCTGCTCTGACTTCCCTCGGTGATGAATTATGATCTGAAAGTACAGTCCAAACAAACCATTTCCTCCCAAAGTTGCTTTGGCCATGATGTGGCAGAACAAGAGACCAAACTAGTGAGCCCTGTTGCTTCATGGCTTCTGCGTCAAGCTCCTCTCTTGAGTTTCTCCCTGAGCTTGGCCCAATGATAAGCTCTAACCTGCAGGGAAAGCAAAATTCTTTGTTCCCTATGTGCTCTTGGTCATAGTGTTTCTCACAGCAACAGACACAAACCAGGCCACTCTCCATTAGGTGGCCTAGTAATTTCACAGCAGTGCTTCAAGAAAGGTGAACACGATTATTGTCCTTTAGGTGTTAAATCTGAGAGGTCTTCCTGACCTCGCTTTTCTGGAATAGGCCGGCAGTCTACCCAATACTTCCAAACATTTGGGTTATTAACAGGCCCAGAACTCTGCTTGCTTCCCCAATCCCTGCCCTGTGGAACGCATACCCTCCTTATGAAATTTTCAATCAAACAAATGAATTCAACCTGGAAAAGCAAACACGTTTTGGATAGAACAGTCATCCTTCTAAATCAGTTTCCGTGCTTCCTGGGTAAACCAGCAGCCCAGAGGTACAATTTCTGAAAACATTTTGTAATAGAAATTTTTACCTGGGTGCTATTTAGCACCACCATCACTATCTTTGCTATTAATAATGATTTGTAGAGTGGTTGGGCAGACGCTGCCATTCAGAGACAGCGCGCACGAGCCGGGGCTTCAGACTTAAGGCAGCAGCCGAAATAGGAAGAGGAGACCACGGAGGAAGAAATTAAAACAGATGGCTTTATCCTGGACAGACAGCCACCTTCAGGAACCGAGAAGCAGGTAATATGACAGAAAGATTCAGCCAAAACGGAACCCAAGGACAAACACTTCCTCCGCTCTGTCACGGCAAGTGAGTTGGTCTGCTGAAGGTCACGGAGCCTTGCAGAGCTTGTAGCTCCTTGACAGATTAGCTCTTTCCAACAGGTAGATGACCCAGGCAAGTTCCTACAAATAAGGTTGCATATGACCATAAAAATACAGAGCTCAGAAATAACGACACCGCTTTACACTGTGTGCGGTTCTTCTGTTGAAGGAATTGAAACCCAGGCGAGCATAGGTCCGGGTGACAAAATTATTAAAGGCTGCCCTACACCACTGCCTAAACGGGAAAATCCCAGGTCCCTACTTTAACTAGCGACTCTGAAACAGTATCAACTAGCGAGTGCATTCACGATCATGTAAACTATCCAGATTCTACGATAGACGTGGTTTATACCTTAGAAATAAAACTCAGGCCGTTATAGAATGACAGATTCACTTCAAGTGTCACAGAGGATGAACAACTCCCAGTGACATCTGGCAAGAGTCCAAAGTAGCACAGCCTATGCGGAAATCCTGAAAGCCTAGGGAGGAGGAAGGCGTTGTCGTCAATGGGGCGGTAATCAGACTCACATCAGCTTCTACCATTTGATGGAAAAGAGATTTCAGCATACATATAAGCACATTAGAGTTTCGGCAAAGAGCAGTCTCTGCAAAACAATAATAAAATCGAGAATATACTTCAGCCAAATGAAAAAGAAATCCAAGGAAAATAGAAGAGAAGCCCAGGAAAGCCAAGGAAAAATGGAAAGTAAACCCAGAAGGGCAATCAATTAAAAATCTCAGGGTGACGAGCGTGCGGCCAGGAAGCAATCGGTCGGAATGGGGACACGAAGTCAAGAGGTGCCAGCAATAACCTCTTCAAGAGGAAATCAGCCTCTGTCATCGAATTTGTATGAAGAAGACACTGCAGCTTCTTAATAGGAAGGTGGAGTGGTTTGGTTTGGTTTTCTCCACTCTATCGATAAGAAAAAGTAAAAGGACACCTGGTAAAATGCAATGCCTGGAGAGGCCTAGGTTGGATACAAACAAGACAAAAGAGCATTTGCTGGACATGAGCAAAGGGGAAGCTGGAGTACAGAGACCTGCTTTGCGTGTCCTTCAGTGTGTGTGCTGCCAGACCCAAGATTCCACGGAGGGAGCATGTAAAATGCAGCATGTGCGTTGCTGGCATGGGCACAAATGTGTTAAAGACCCCAGTGTCACCCATATGGGAGTGGCGAAGTCTTCTCTGGGTGAGGCTCAGAAGGATGGCAAAGTTTTCTCTGGTCCAAGCATGAAAGTTGACGGTGTTTGTTGAAAATATCCACTATTGTTTTCTCCTCCAAGATATGTATGTCCGAGGACCGCTCCCCTGTACAAACTGCTCCTACTGAGAAGAGCTGAGCCTTTGCCCTGATTGTTGTGTTAATAAATCTCCTTGTTCAGCTGTATGTAACAACCACAATTCCCTGTCCAATGGTATATAGTAAACACACTGAACTTATGGGGTGTTGTTTTTACAAAAAGCCCACCAGAGAACACCACATAGTTTACAGCCAATTGAATATCTTTATTCCAACCATCTGGGACTGCTCTATGGTGTTTGGAACCGAAGTGTAGTAAGACTCAGAGACTCCATATTAAGTATAATTGTTTGGCTGATGGCTAAGGCTTATTACTGGCTAGCTATTACATATAAATTAACCCATTTTTATTAGTTTATATTTTACCATGAGGCTCGTGGCTTGTTACCTCACATTTTGCCTCTCCGGTGGCTGCTTGCATCTCTCTTGACTCTGCCTTCTTACTCCCTGTCTTCAGTTTGGCTCTCCTGCCTAGCTATATTCTTCCCTGCCATAGAACAAAGCAGCTTTATGTATCAACCAATAAAAGCACCACATAGTCACAGCATACAGAAGGATGTCCCACATCAGGGTAAGAAGTTTTTACACAAAACCACATCTTGGTGTCTCTCTCCACTGCTGCAAGGAAAAGTTTTGTGCAAACAAGTAGTTCAACAGACACTAAGATAAACTCTTAGCTGGGGTGGGGGGTTGCAAAAGCAGACAGTTAAACAGAAGTTAAGATAAGCGAACTAAGGCATCTTGACTTCAGATTCCTAGAATGCAATTGGGTGATTTTTCAAGGGACTTCCTGTCACAGAGATCAAATTCTAGTAAAAGCTACAATGGCCTCAGCAAGAATACAAGATGGAGGAACTTCTGCTCTGTCTTGCCCAGTCACACTGTGTCTTCTCCATCAGAGAGCCCAGTCCCCCAGTCCTAGCTATGCTGTGTCTGTACCCTGTGCCTGTCCTTCCTTCCCTCCGTGCCCCAGTAAGGTCAATCACTGGATCCACATAGAGCGTGGCAATTCTGCCTTGAGTTCGTGGATGCTAAGAGGCCAAAGAGCTCGCCGGCTCTGACAAGAATGCTGAAGCCCTGGTCTGCTCAAATGCCACCTGTGCCCAGATAGAAGCTCTGGACCCTCGCACAAATTACTTCAGCTCTCAGCGCCTCCTGTTATCTCATCAGGGGAAAGGTCACCCACTTCACAGAGATTAAGTGAGCTGATGCATAGCAGGTGTCAATAATAGAAACCAGCTGAGAATAAGTGTTCCACTATGACCTAGCATTGTGAGCGCGGTGATAATCAAGAGTACAAAGGATGGCTGTTTTCCTATGCAATGACCGTGCTTAGAGTTAGCCGCCCAACACAATACAGATGACTAAAGCAGAATCCTAACACATCAAGTAAACAGAGAAGCCAAAGAGGAAAAAAATAAACGGCATAGCTGAAAAAGATACGTAGATAGGCAAAGGTTTATGGCATCTATACATGATTCTAAATTATTTCTACAGTTATAAAAAGTAGATATTCAAATACTATAGATATAAATAGACTGAGCCAAACAATAAAATGCTTTTCGCATATCTATATGCTTTAAATAATGAGGTTAGTATATAATTGCAATCAACTCTAATTTGTTCTTTAATTGGCATGAACTGTGTAAATATACGCGGTACCTATTATAGATAACTGTCTCCATTTCATCTTCATAATTGATTTGACTATAGCTAAAATTATTAATCAATGACTTTAAATACAATTTGAAACCCAAGTACTACACACAGTATTTACTAATAGCAGGGAGCAGGTGGCAGAGGGAGGATCAAAGGAGATGTAAGCAATGACTCGTGCCTCTGTAGCGTGCTTGCTGTGCGCCAGAAACTGCTCGAAGACTTCTGCATACTATGTGTGTCCCTCAGTTCTCTAACAATATCAAATGCTCAGTATCATTATCAGCATGGTCAGCATTTTAGGGCTGAGGAACTTGCACCGGGAAGAGACCAAGTGCCAGCCCTGGTCCTCTGGCTAATGAAGCGTGGGGATTCTGGACCGTTTCCCTGGCTCATTGCTCATGGTGGGAAGGTAGAAAGGGTGGTTTGCATATTTCATTTTGAGTAAGGTTGCAAAGGCCAAATGAAAAAGTCACAGCAATAGCGCGATGAATGGTGCCTACAAAAATGCCGTGTCTAGCCAGCATCCCTGTGACCTTACTGGGAAACAGTCTTTGCAGACGCGATCATTAAAAGGGAGACCATATGGGATTTGGTAGATCCTAAGCCTGATGATTTCCATCTACAACACAAGAGAGGAAAATCCACGTGGCATTTGCCGCAGAGGCTGGAGTGACAGCTTCAAGCTAAGGGTCAGGGCTGTCGAGAAGACCAGGGGCAAAGTGGCAAAGAAGAGCTCTTTTCCACGGCCTCGGAAAAGGCGTGGCCACGAGGACTCCTTCATTCTGTGTTCCAAGACGCGGGAACTATGAGAGAAAGAATAACTGCGCTTCATGCTACCTGCTTATAGGAATGGCATGCACCTATGAAACTGAACAAGGAATAGAGACTTCAAGCTAATATTGATCATGAGTTGAAGGAAGAGTTTCACGGCAGTTGATGGCTTGCACTACTTTTTGCTAAAACTACACAGCAAGGCAAAACAAACTAGTGTGTTTTCCTTTGGTAGTGGACAGATTTTAGGGTGCTTCGAATGGTCCCAGACTCCTGGTATTCAAACTGTGTGTGACCCCTCAGTGGGGGTACAATCAGGGCTGTGCTTTTGAACATTAGAATATAGGGAAAGGGGCGAGACATCTCTCCTATGGCTGCATTACGTAAGACTGCCGTGCCCATCTCTTTCAGTGGCCTCTCTTTTCTTTTGCCTGTCTTAATGAAGACCTCGGTGAAGGTGAGGAGGTCCACATCCCACAGAGCACAGGCATCCTCTGCCCCATACGTGGGTAGGACCTGACCATGCCTCCCACTCTCCGCCAGCAAGAACCTGCAACTCTCAGACCAACAGACTGCAAGGAACTGAGTTCTGCCAACTACTTCAGGACCTTGGAAGCTTGGAGGCATATGCTGCCCCAATTCCACATCAGGTGATACACGGCCCCTTTGAATAGCTTGAGTTTTCCCTGTTTGACCCGGGGAAAAAAAGGACTCAGTTAATGTTCGCACCAAATTTCCATCATAGAAACTGATATTACAGAGGCTATCATGGTTGTAATTTTATTCCTCAGCAATAGCTAGCTAGTATTCTTCCATAATTAAATGTAACCGAGACAGGCAAACATTAAGGACAGCTTAAGGATCTGGGACTCCCCTCGCCTTGAGCTTTTCACGCTCATCCCTCTGAGCATCCCACTAGCATCCTCTTGCCCGGACTCCCACCTGCTTCAAGCTGCACCAGGAGATAAGTTTCTCCTCTGTTTGACAGCTATCAAGCTTAGATTCCACCCAATCATACACTGCGTATATTGTGTAGAGAAGATAGGAGATCAATCCAACCTGAACTGATTTGGGGTACATACAACATAAGGTAAAACTGGATCCTCAAGGGAACTTCTAAGGAGCCAGACATCCCTACTCACCACCTAATGCCTACATATAACTGGGCATAATATGAAATAATATGAAAGGAATATGCAAAGTGAAAAGATGATTATATGACCCAAAATAAATCCCCTTGGCAACCGACCCCTTCCTCCTTTAGACTCTCTCACTATAAGAAGCCCGAGGCGAAAACCAAGAGCCCTTAAGTGTCTTCGCTCCTGTGGCCCACTGCTCCCTAGCAATGCCTTCTGATCTTTTGTATTGCTTTCCTTTAAAGAAGATTTCCTCAGGCTAATTGACAATCTGTGTGAGCTTCTGTTTCGTTCTTGAATAAGAAACAGACCAAGAACCCGGTATCACCAGCTTCAGCCACCTAGCCCTGAAACAGAACAGTCAATGCAATAATAAACTCAAGATGATATGTAGTCAGCTGTGGGACAGGGGTCGGGGGGGGGGATCCCCACCTCAGACAGGCGGGGAAATCAAGGCATGGAGAATTACAGTAGCATGGGGGTGATGATGAATGGCAAAGTGTCATTGATGTCTATGGATTCCAAGTGGCTCGCTATTTTCTACCTCTCTTCTGTCTACATAACAACAACTGGAAATTTTTTTTAAGACAAGATAATTACTAAAATCAAGAGTAAAATTTCACCGTCCCCTCTCAGATTATATCCATAGTCAGCACTGTCCCTAACACCCCACCCAATTCCTGGGAGGGGAAATAGGTTAAATAACAATTTAGTAGATAGCTTTAAAAAAAAAAAAAAAAAACTATAGTCACATTTACCATTATTGTGGCATTTTTTTCTTCTTCTGAATTGTTCCAGATTTGTTTTTTATCTGAGCTGAGGTGGAAAATTAAGAAACAGCAGATTCAACAATAATTAATTTTATGAGGAATATGGATGCCTTGTACACACTGTATACTAAAAACTCGTTGCTTTTGTATTGGCCTTGCATTCCATACACTTCTTTTATGATTCTCTGCTCCCCAGTGCGCTCCCTACTTAATTGTTTCCATCCGCTTGATATCCCTCATTCCCTGTCAGGCAAGAGGAAATAAATAGTTAAAAAAAAAAAAAAACCTAAGTGCTCATCAGACACAAGGCAGAGTTCATAAATGAGAGTGGGCAGCCTTGGGTAATTTAAGATATTGCTGTGAGCTGGTGTTGCCAAAATGATGCACTTATTGAACCATAAACAAAAGCAGTTAAGATGAGATGTTGATTACTGTGAAAAGAAGCTCCTCCTTCTCATAGAGACATAGAGTCACCAGGGAGTCTCATTCGAATAAGCATCTTTGGAACCCTAGAATATCCAGGAAGGTTTGCAGGTTTCCTTTGCAAGAAGTTTCTTATGAGTCCTGGGAAAGAGCTCCAAAATCCCCCAAACTATTTAACACAGGGCATCACAAAGTAAGTGGCAGAGGAGGACCTGTTTTTTTGATGTGCCACCAAAAAGGGAAAGCTTTGAGATAGATGGGCAGACACACGGTCTAGACCATAGTTACAAAGCTGTCCTGTCTTAAAAAAAAATTCAGTTCAGTGTTGAAGGTCTCAGGGCAGAGAACATGAAGGGAACATTCTGGAGTGACCCTTCATGGCAGGACCCTTCCTCCAGGCTTGAACAAAAAGCAGCTGAGACATGAAGAGCCAGGCAACAGAAGTCTGGCTCTCCAGCTGGTCGTGCGTAGGCTCAGCCTAGATGCAGGCAAGGCATGAACCACAGAAGCGTGAACATGCTGTAGTTCCTGTAAGGGAAAGGGAGTGCATGGCTTATTATAAACCTGGAGAGAAAACTTGAGTGACAGGTCTAGACATTAAAAAAAAATTATAACAATAGACAACTCCCCAGCTCACTCCAAAAGACCTCCCTAGAACCAATAACTCCTTCTGGATAAAAGAAGCAATCCTGACTGTGGAGAACTGTGCACAGAAATATCTATGAATGAGGCCCGTAGTGGGTCCTGGATAGCTGTTTACAGGACGAAACGAAGAGAAACAAGGGACGAATGATGTCCAGATGGAAGGATACAGGAGCATGCATCACTGTGACTGGAGCTAAGGTCAGGACTGACATTTAGAAGTGCCTTGAGGAAGCCGAGAAAGTACAAAGATCACGCTGGGGCAACGTGCCCCGAGACACATATGAAGCAGTGGGCAGGAACAAGAAAGGCAGCCGAAGAAAAATGAGCATCCAGCCAGACAGATGATGTTGGGTCAACTCAATCTTTCCTAGTCTGTCTAGAGAGACTGCGGGCACATGTCCCAGCATGCCGATCAGCCTCGGGGAGCGGTGATTGGCATCTGCAAGCACAGTATCTGGGAGCAGATAGACAGGGAGACAGGTCCAAATGTCACCAGCCGAAGGCCAGAGCACATCTCAGTCTGACTGGGGCCACTCAGACAGGTGAGTGACCGTCAGACCAATGCAATCACCCTGGGAAGTGCCTTGAATTTCATTTCAAGTGGCCAAGTCACAGAACCAGGAGCTATGTCTGTGCTGGTTCAGCCGCGACTAAAACAAGGGGACCTTGTAGAACGGAAATTCACATGTTGAGAATACGTATTTTATGCCAGACTCCACCAAGAAGGTAACATCATTATGTTGAATAGTTAGTAAATTGTTAAGAGGGGCTTATGAGATTAATTTGACTGCTAGGGAAATGGGTTCAGATAAATTAGACTTTAAAATTTTATACATGGTCTAAAAAGGATAGTTCAGTTGTTAAAGTCTTGCCTGCAAGCATAAGGACATAAGCTCAAGCCACAAAACCCTTGTAAAAAAGATGCCAGGTGCTATAGCACGTTATTGTAATTGCAGGGCTAAGGAAGAGGAGCCGGTAAGATCCAGGTAGACCCCTCCCTAGTGCTTGCTAGATAGCTGCTGTGGTTGAACTGGTAATTCCAAACCAGTGAGAAAGTCTTTCTCACACAAAGGTAGAGGGTTCCTGAGGAACACACACATGCATATCATCAACACACACACACACACACACACACACACACACACATTTACATCTGTGACTATAGGTGAAACTAGGATCACATCATGATATCTTTAGCTATGGAAATCTTGGGTGCTTCTCAGTTTCACTTTAGATGTTGACAATCTAGAGATTCCAAGGTGAGATGTTTCCCAAAACAAAGAGACAGGCAGACAGGTAAATGCGGAGGACTTTTAATGTTCATTGTACTAGTGTTATTGCTCTTCTGCTGCTGAGAGAGAAATAATTTGTGGGGTATGTAGAAAATTTGATGATATAAAGGGGTAGCAAGAAGAGCAAAAACATCTTCGCTCTGTTGCTGTATTGGTCTGCTATACTGCCCAGCACTCCGTAATAGCAGACTGAGTCTCTGGTCTCCTTGGCTTTGTGTTAAAGTGCCACAGACCCTCTCTGCAGCATCTACCGTGTTTCTTCTTCGCATGTGTGTAAAAATGGTCTCGTCTCCATCCTCAGTGAAGTGGTCATGAGAAAGGAGGGTCTAATTCTTACACACCGGAAGCGGCAGGTGTAAGTCTGAGACTTCTTATGTCCTAAGAGATCACAAAATAAACTAATAAGTTTTTAAAATGCATCCTCAACTCTAACATTGAGAAAATGGTATTTTCCTTTGTAAGGCATAGAAGAGATAACCTGAGATTGCAAAGTCATGCAGCCTGTCACCCAAATGCAGAGAGCACGAGTTTGTCTTCCTTGGATTCTACTGTCTTAGCCAGTTTTCTGTTGCTGCTATGTGATTCCTAAGATGGGAAACTTAGGAAGGAAAGCTATAGCTGCGGCTTGAGGGGCGACTGGGGGGGGGGGTGGTAAGAGTGCATACTGAACAAACACAAGAACCTGAGTGTGGATCCCAGCACCTCCACAAAGGCCAGGTGTGGATGCTCGGACACCTTTAACCCCAGCACTGTCAGATGTGGCGACAGGAGGATCACCAGGGTTTGCTGGCTGCCAGTCTTGCTAAAAAGAAAAAAAAATAGCAAGCTGTAGGTTTAGGAAGAGACCATGTCTCAAGGGAGTAACAGAGAGTGATAAAGAAAGGCATTAGACATTCTCCCATGGCCTCCATGAATATTCACAGGTGCGCACATGTGCGCGCGCGCGCGCACACACACACACACACACACACACACACTTATTCACCATCATATATGCATACACACAAAGAGAAAGAAAACAAAAGTGGCGGTATTAACTTATAGTTGTAGCATCTGAGAAGTTCAAGAGATGGTCACAACTGGAAGGAGCCTCCTGCTACATCGACCCATAACAGAATAAAGGAAGCAGGAGATTGTTTGAAAGGGCATGGAAGTCAGCCTTATGTTATGGTAAACCTCTCTCCTCTTCTGATAACCAATCCAATCCCCATAAGAAGAAGGAACCACTCAAAGAGGTATAAAGATGTTCATGGGGGCTCTACCCCCGCTCCCCACTAGTTCCCGCCTCCTAATGCTTCTGTAAAGCAACCAATTTTCAACATGATTTTCAGAAAGGTGAAACCTATTGATCTTGTGCACTGAACATGTCAGCGTCTAAACCTTGAATTTCTGCTGCTCAGGGCAATCCTGTCCCCACAGTGGCTCCGGGATTCGGGGATTCGGAGGATATTTGTGGTTTAGAAATGCTACTTTCTCTCTCCAATCAGAAAACAGAAAGCTCCAAATCCTTAACAATGGAAGAGAAAGGAGGAAAGGATAGAAGCAGGCGATTAAGATGAAGTATTTCTCTTGTCACTTGGAATGTGACATAGAGAAGGAAGGTAAGATTTAAGGGACACTCTAGAAGTTCTTGCTAGAGTCCATGCCAATAGAAGGGATGTTATGGTGAATAAGAGGGAAGCACAGAGCACTGCTCAGGCTTCAGTGTGGTCTATTACATAGAAAATAGAGCTAACAGTAAAGACTCCGTGGGAGCCAGGTAGATTCATGAACTGCGGGTGCATTCAGGGTGGCACACACAGTGGACATTGAGGAGGTAACAGCACTAGGAGTTGGATACGACACTCTGACCTTAGATGCTGGGCAAGAGATCAAGTAGAGCATCATCAGAATTTAGGTGGTGTTGGTCCCCTCAAGAGTAAAGGAGTTGACTGGGAAGAGTTAGCACAGTATGGGGATTGGGCTAGTTACCCTTTGCCGTCAACTTGACTGCATTTAAAATTACCCAGGACGTTGGTGAGACACCCTTCTGTATCTGTCTGTGGGGATTAATTGAGTGCAGGAAGAGCCACCTTGAATACGGGCAACACCGTCCTCTATGCTGGGGCCCAGGAATGAAAGAAGAAGGACAGGAGAAAGGGAGCCAAGTGCTGGCATTTCAGCCTCTCCTTCCCTCTTCCTCACACTCTGATGTGACTGATTCTCTGCCCACCCCTCCCCGTCATGATGAGTTAAAATAAACACTTTTGAGTAAATATAAATACTTCCTTCCGTGAAATCGGTTCTGTCAGGTACTTAGTCTAAAAATGATGAAAGTAGCCGGGCAATGGTGGCACACACCTTTAATCCCAGCACTTGGGAAGCAGTGGATCTCTGTGAATTCAAGGCCAGCCTGGTTCCAGGACAGGCTCCAAAGCCACAGAGAAACCCTGTCTCAAAAAAAAAAAAAAAAAAAAATGAAAGTACCCAAAGCAGGGAGGATGTTGAGGGGGAGCAATTACTGTTCATTAAAAGCAGGTCACACTGTCTGTGGGATACAGTAGGCTGCTGGAATCCTGAACACACAGCAGCTATGGTTACCTACACAGAAAGAAAGGCAGGAGAGTGGGGCTGGGCTCGTTGGAAAGAGGAAGAGAATTGGAAGGATGGAAGGGCAGGCAAAAAGGGATGACTATGATCACATTCTACACATGCATACAATGGTCAAAAATGAGTTCATTTTCAAAAAGTGAAACCGATAAAATGGCAACATGGGGTTAAGCTAGCCCACCATCTATGGCGCACATCTGATTTAACGCCAAGGACAAAGGAATCTTGCCAAGTTCTGTCCTCCACTCACATGGGTGTCGAGATGAGCATGTCAACAGTTCTATGGGATAAACACTCTTCAAATGGGTGCAGAGAGAGCCTCTAAGAGCACTAGAAACAATGTCAGCTCTGCATAAGGAAATGCCACATTGCAGGGGCCCCGCCTTTCCGTTTGGGCAATGACTGAAATCACACCCGAGAAGCTATAGAGATGAAGGTTGCTTCTTTGGTTTTCCAGAACTTTCAGAATGAGTCATCATTACCCCTCCTTTGTGAGCTGGAAGTGTTCTCGAAAGAAGCCCATACCCCCATCATAAACCCCTTGGTTGCTTCTTTGCCGGTCAGGCCAGATTGATGAGCTTCGCTCGCTGATGTAGAGGCAGTTGGAACCGTCCCTAATCTCTTGTATTCATCTGCATTTATGTTGATGGTTTTGCTTTTGACCAGAGCAATCGTGAAACCCGGGAAATGTTTATTCCATTCCAGGTTTGCCTGTATGAATTATGTGGGAGCCACAAAATAGCCAGGGCATACAATGTGCAGAAACGTATCTCCTTTATTTATTTATTTTCTTGCTTTGGTCCCAATACAACAGACTTCCTGCATACTTGGGACCGAACCAACTCAATTTTTCATGTTCTGCATTGTCGTCTGATTGATTTAATGCTCCTTGTGGTCAGACTTTGTAGAGAAAAAGAACGCGCATACATTTTCTCTCTGTCTGATATGTTTTTTCCTTGCTCATATTTCCCCAAAGGGTAATTTTATAAAATCACAGGGCTGGGAAGGGGTATTAGTGTACACTTTTTCCTAACTTCTCACAACACAGAATGCTGATACCAAAGAAGTTTCTAAGTCACTTTCAGAAGTCAGTCTGTGTGCCTGGACATCTCACTGGGGTTGTTCTGTTTAACCCCCTTGAGCTTTATGGGGGATTCATATGCTCACATCGAATCTGAGCAAATGTCAGCCACAGCAGACAAGTACCTCCTGTGGCCACAACTCAGCTTGGCTTTGATTTCCTATAACTAAAATATTCTTGGAAGACAACTATGCTTATTCCCTAAAATTTCATGAATGTATACTTTCAAGACACAGTACTTTCAAGACTACAACCAAGATCATCTGGTTCACAGCACCTAGAATGCTTACTCTCTGGTCTTTCAAAGAAATAATCTGCTGGTCCTTCATTTAGAAAAATATCCTGTCCACAGAAAAATAGCACATTTTCTCTTTTAACCAAATACCTGAATTGGATAATGTATGAGAGAGAGAGAGAGAGAGAGAGAGAGAGAGAGAGAGAGAGAGAGAGAGAGAGATTATAATTCTGGAAGACCAAACACAATGTTGACCTCTACTGGGCTTTACTAAGGGTCTCATAGAGACAGCATCACAAAGACAACAGCATCTGCGGGGAAAATGACATCGCAAGCAGGAATCACGTTTTTGTCTGTCAGGTTGCTCCAATAAGAACCAAGACTGTGAAAGCAACATGAATCCCTTCTGAAGGCAATATCCTAATGACCCAGCTATTTGCTATTGGCCGCACACCAAAGTTTCCATTATCACTTAATACCACCACGTGAGAAACCTCGTGAGACACCTAGTCTTTGTTGTCAACCTGACTACATTTGGAATTAACTAAAACCCAAGCAGTTAGGAACACCTATGAGGGATTTGATTTTTCTTAATTAAATCATTTGAAGTGGGGAGACCCACTTTTAATCTGGATCTTTTGCGGTAGAAAGATTCACCTTTAATCTGGTTCACACCTTCTTCTGGCAGCCTATATAAAAGAGACAAAAGAAGGAAGCCGGCTCTCTCTTTGTCTGCTTCCTGTCTCTTTTGCTAACAAGTCCATTCCTTCATTGGAATTAGAGCCTATTTCTGTGCCTTTTTATAGGTGAATTGAGACCATTAATATTAAGTGATATTAATGACCAGTGGTTGTTTACTCCGGTTATTCTTATTGTTTTTTGGTAGTAGAGTTTGTGTGTGTGTCCCTTCTTTGAATTGTGCTGGTGAAGGTTCGCTAGATGCCTGAGTTATTGTAGGCAGTGTTGGCAATGTTGGATTCCTTGGGTTGCGATTTTCCTTCTATTACTTTCTGTAGGGCTGGATTTGTGGCTACATATTGTTTAAATTTGTTCTTATCCTGGAATGTCTTGTTTTCTCCATTGATAGTGAACACTAGCTTGGCTGGGTATAGAAGTTTGGGTTTGCATCCATGGTCTCTTAGTTTTTGAAGTACCTCTATCCAGGACTTTCTGGCTTTCATGGTTTCCATAGAGAAGTCAGGTGTAATTCTGATCGGTTTACCTTTATAGGTTACTTGGCCTTTTTCCTGGATTCTGACGTATACTGAAGACCAGCTGAGACATCCACCCTCATGGACCGAACAACTACTGGCTTCTCAGACTTTCTGTTGGTAGACAGCCATTGTTGGACTAGCTGAACCACAGCCTGTGAGCCATTCTAATAAATCCCCTTCATCAATATTCATTCTATGAAGCTGTGTCTCTGGAGAACCCTGACTAATATGTCATGCCTGCAGCACATGAGGCCTCGGGGTTAAAACACATCTAGACCACAGAAGCACACAGCTGTGACGGTAAGGCCTTGTTCTAGCTCAGTCTAAGTCTTCTGTCCTATTTTACCAAGGACAAATGAACTCAGGAAGTCTGTCTGTTCATTCTCACCCACAAAGCAACCCAACCACATTCTCACAAACCAGCACATTTTTCTGCAACAATTTCTGGCAGCAGCAAAAATATTACCATGGGTCAGATATTGAGTAACAGATGGTTCTCTACACTTCATACAGCAGAGGGGTGCCTTTTCTGCCTCTTTTTTTTTCCTACAGAAAGGAAAGCAACATTGATGTGAATTTAAATAGAACCCCACTTTCTCTGTTGGGGAAGAGTACCTGGAAGAGGTAGAATTTGGTATAACATGCTCATGTCATGGATCACATTAAATGTTCAGAATGCTTCTACAGCACATGCAAGAAGCTGAAAGGTGGCTTTAAAGATCCAAACCACTGGAATGGTGATTCTAGAACAAGAAAATGGGCAAGAATGCTAGAAGCAGTCATTTACCGTGTACTCAGTATGTGCCCCTAGATCCATATGTCTGATGTTTGTCTACTGTTTTTAAGTGGGTGATTTTGTGACATAGGTAGACAGACATCAAGAAATGCAATGTTATTTATCTATAATACCTCAGTTAGCACACACTACAGAGAATTTGTAGGCAGGTCTGCAAACAAATCTCATTCCCCGCCCTCAGAGTCAACTTAGAAATAAAGTGAGTGGGGCAAGAGTAAAGTCTGAGACTTGGCCTCAAAGGTAGTGTTTGTTGTTTGTAAAACTGAAGTAAATTTGCATGAACAGGCATCGATCAGAGGCAGAGATCCAAGGAGAACTGGAAGTCTAAAGAAAAGAGGAAAGGAGAAGGTACTTTTTGGAAGAGGTGAGGAATGAGGGTTGGAGGGAAAGCAGATTGGAAAGGAAAAATTTATGTCAAGGTTAACTGGCCTTGGAGATCTCTGGAGATCAGACAGACCCAATGAGTAAGAAATGATAAAGTAGAAGAAAGATCTTCCGGTGGAGACAACGTCTATGAGACACCAAAGAGTGAATGTTTTGTCTGAAGTTTTGATTTGAGATGAGCTCTCTACAGGTCGGGTCTAAAGGCTTGGAGAATTGTAGAGGAACTTATGGGTCATTTGGTCTGATGTTCTGTGTAACACTGAACCCTACAACACCAGAAAGCGCTCAGGCACCGTTGATTTCCGCTCTAGGCATGGAACTTATTTAATACAGTATCAGTTCCAGTTACTACAGGGAATACCTTTGTGGCTTGTTCCAAAGGCCTTCACTCCCAGTGCAAGGGAACAGATCAGACACATTCAACTCTTCCTACCTGTAAATTTTCTTGAAGCACATAAATGTCTAGCAGATACCCTGGCAATCCTCTTCCCCAAAGCAAACTCCCAAATCACCACTTATAGATTGTCCTGTGCACACTCCACCCATTGGCAGCTGTAGGTCATGTCATAGTCCTTAAAGCTGTCTCTTGGAGCTGCTCTAGACAAAAGAGAGACGACAGAGGCTCAGAGAACATGAGTAACACCATGGTAACTTAGCCAGAGGGAAAGAGACAAAACACCAATCATTCCTCGAACCAGAGGATTTTGACCTTTTTGAAGAAATTATGATAATTCTATTCTTGACTTAAGATCGAACAGGAAATAAAAAGTAATGAGCATATTTTCCTTTGGTGTTTTAATGCATTAACAAGGGGGAGTAAAAGTAAATTATAAAGGCAAAGGGCATAATTCAGGAGTAGAACACAAACTTAGTATGTATGAGGAGCTGGCTTTAATAGCTACTACCAAAAAATGTAAACAATTAAAAGAAATAATTAAGCTACGAGTACAACTGAGTTAGTTATAGTTGACCTGGTAAAAATATTTTCATATAAAATCCCTTTTTGTGCTAGGTGTGATGGATGATGCCTGTATTACCAACACTTGGGAGGCAGAGGCAGAAAGGTCAGAAATTCAAGACCAAGGTCAGCCTGGGGACAAGAAGTCCTGACTCAAAATAAAAGGAAAACCAAAATACCTTCTTAGGTAGTTCCAATGGTTAAATGACAATAAGTGATATCTAGCTATAAATAGAGGTGACAAATTTCCCCAGTTTTCTGAGAATAAAATTCTACTTCCTTTAGTTTCTCAAAGAGTAAGAATATATGTTGGATAATTAAAGAAGCTTCTCCTCTTTGTCGCTCTATAATCAATAATATCTTTAAAATCTACTTTCATGATAATGTCCTCTAATAAAATGCTCAGAAGAAGCCGTTTCATGGACTATAACTTTATAGACAATGAGGTTAATCAGAGTGGGTACATTTTCAAAACTGATTACAACTTGCCCCGTCTCCAAGGTCGAAAGACAGAAATCAACTATAAAATTTTGGTCTTAAATGACATCATAAAGACAATTTCCAATCTTCCCTCTTGCCATTGTTATAACCCAGCCCCTTTTCAAATCCAGAAGCAGCTTTCTGTAAGTGCGTTAATGAAGTTGTAACTCCTATGGATCCTTCCATGTGGAGCAACTTCAGTGCTTTGCCGATGAAACCACCCATGGCCTCATGAGCCGAAAGCTTGACTTCTAAAGGCTCAGGGCACCGACTGTCTGACACACTCTTAGTTTTTGAATATTTTAAAGACAAGGGGAATAGACACTTCAAAAATAACAGCTTCTGCTTTGCATGAAAATATAATATGTTTCCATCTTAATGATGTAAAAGAATAGCTTGTTATCACAGCGCATCTGAAGAAAAAACAAATTACACATGCAAATGTTTTGGGGCTAATTAATTCAATTCTGAAGATAAAATTGGGACAGTACATAATTGTGAGCAGATTCCTAATAAGATCTGGAAGCTAGCAAATTTTAGCCAAGGTACCAGAACATATATTTCCAGGAGATACATTTGCAGACCACTATGTCCAAACCTGATTCACTCTAGGTTTGCAAAGAGCCTTAAAATGCTGATGAGTTATTTGTCCATTCATGCCTGCCCTGTGGGAAATTTGGGGTCAAAATTCAGACTACATAAGTAGAAATTCTAGCTAGTTCATACAAATTACGATGCCACCAGGAAGTAGAATTCATCTGCAATGGTAATGTAAAGATGTTATCTTAAAACCTATGCCAGTTCCACTACCTGACCTCAATCTCAATAGTCCAGCTCACTTTAAAGAAGGAATGTGGGTATGTTGTCATATAGGCGTACATTGGAATAACAAACCTCTTAGTGATTTGCTATTTGATAGACGTAAACACATAAACACTTAATATAACCTCAAGTTTTCATCTGTAAAGGGAGATAGAAAATATCCATATTCAGGGTTATGTAGTTGATTCTGATGCAAATTGGAACAAAAACAATAAACAAACACAAAGGATTTGTGTTTGTGCTTGGACAAAATGTAAAAAGTCTTTACAACCCCAGCTACCTTTTATGTGCATTCGGCCCTAAAAAGAATCCTTTTGTTCTGTCAGGAGACCAAAATCTGCTAGAAATCACAAAAGCCTTGAGAGATTCTTTTGGTTTCCACAAGGCCAGGCTAGACAAGTTGATAAAGCTTGTCACATTTGGGACAGAGGAATTTAGAGGCATTCTAAGATCCCATCATAAATAAACTATCTCCGAGCTAGGAAAAGGAAGACTCCTAAAAACCATTCATGTTTGTCCCTTCTAGGGACCTTGATTCTGTGCTATACTTCCCTGGTCTTAAAAAAAAAAAAAAAAAAAGTAGCAAAAAGTTTCTTTTCACAGGGCCCAGAATCCTTTCAGCCTAGCAGAGAAGAAAAAAAAAAATCATTCTTTACTCTGTCCCAGAGAAGAGATTAGTAGCTTAGAATGAAGTGGAGAGTGTAGAAAGAGGCTGTGATATACAGATATGCTCAAGCTGGCACTGTGGCTCAATGGTCATCACCAAGAGGACATAAAGTCATGTGTATTAATACCCTAAAGGTATTAATATTGCAGAAGAACACTAAAGAAAATATTTGATCCCCCATCCTTTCTATCCCCTACCTGTCCAGAGAGATGGATGTTTATGATTATCACTAATGCAATAATAGCATTCATTGCCTATACATACCAGATATGGCTAAGTGTAGAACATGAGCTACCCCATGAGATGAGTGATAACTGAGGCACAGATGATTAAAATCACTTTCGCAAGATCAACCAGACATCAGAATGCAAAGCCAGTATTCGAACTCAGCCTGGTAGCCACAGGGCCCAAGATGTAATCACTGGTCTCTACTGTATTCTTAGAGGAAGTGAATGGTTTTAAAAGGCACTTTTGGTAGGGAAGGAGACTGATTGCTGGTAGAGATAACTGATAATGTTCTCCATGAAGCAGAGCTCAGGATACAGTGTCAGCTACATTATGAATTTACAGGGGGACTGCTTATGTGACTCCAGCCCCTGGGGAAGTTAGAAGAAGACATGGGAGAAGAGAAAACAAGAATGCTACTGGCCATGTGAAAGGCCTGCATAGCTACAGAAAAGGACTTCCACTGCCCAGCTCCAGGTCTCTCCTTTTCTCCAGTTTCGTTGACAACCATACTCCCACAGTCCCACCCATGTAGGAGCGTGGAGAGGAAAGAGGAGAGCACCTCATCCTTGTGTGTGTGTGTGTGTTTCTTTCATTCCTTTTTCCGTCTCTTTTTATCACAAGTTCCTTGGTAATTTTCCGATTTCAAAGGAAATATTTGGAAGGATATCTGAGGACTGGATGTGTTCATGTTTTACACCAAATGCTTTCAACATGAGAATCCGCCCAGTCGTATCTAATAAAAATATCCTTCCTGAGCTGGTACCAGGAGGTTTCATTAAAATAGCAGTCGATAAGCAGAGCTGACTTGGCATCAAGGAAAGAAATCACAGGCGTATCAAGCCTTTGGAATTCAAGAGCAGCTGAATCCAGGCCTTTTTTATTTGTTTTAGGGCCATACTCTGGGTGTTGCTTGAGCAGATGCTGAGGAACATACTGAAGAGGGAGAAAAAATATCTTTTCATCCAGTCTTAGGTTTGTGGCTGAGGTTCCTGTAACAAAAGACAGATTAATAGGGAAAAAAAAGCATACAGATTTATTTAATGCGTTCTATGACAAAAGAGCCTTAGAAACGAACTTCCTAAGCATCTGAGAAGCCTGTGTGTTTTGATATGTTGAATGAAGGCATAGACAAAATGGCAATAAAATGGGAAACATTTAGCAAAGACACTGTTTTTCTAATCTTTCCTATCACCCTGTACCTTCAAAGGTAATGATATTCTTAGCCATATGATACAGAAAGGGAGGACAAGGGGAAGGTAAGAGCAGTTTTCCTGTGTTTCATATTTGGGAGTAGCATGTTATGAATCCTAACTATTTATGCAACCCATTCTGTGCAAATTGTCACTGCGAGAGAAGTGTTGGAGCTCTACTCTTTCTCCATCATGGCCAAACAGAGATCCCTGAAATGGACCACTGCCAAGGTCTCAGAACTAAAGATCTTTTCTGTTGGGGTCTAAAGCCCAAATGAGCTCCCCAAGAAGTTTCCTCCTAGTGCTTCATTTTCATAACACAATTGCCCACTCAAGAAAAAGGCCAAGCTGGTACGGCGGTGCTGGCCTGAGATCCTAGCTAATGGTAAGTCTGGTAGAGGATTAGCAGTTTGAGACCAACCTGAATAACTCAACAGGCCTCTTTGAAAAAAATATTTTTCTTTACTTTTTTGTTTGTTTGTGTGTGTGTGTGTGTGTGTGTGTGTGTTATGTGTACATGGAAGCACATCTATGGCATGCATGTGGAAGTCAAAAGACATTTTTTGGAAATGGTTCTCTATCCACCATGGGTTCTGAAGATGAAATTTGGGTCTCGGGCTTACACATCAAGTGCCTTTACTTGCATAACCATGTCACAAACCCCTTAAGAAACCTTTTCTGTAGCTGAGGTGTAACGTAACTCACTGGTAGAACACTTCCTTAGCATGTAGAAAGCCCTGGGGTCAATTCCTAATGCCACCCAATGGAAGCCTGAACAAATAGTTCCTAATATTTTTGTTATAAATTTCAGCTACTTGGAGCTTCTCCATGGCTGGGTCCCTGGTGCTGGGGACACCATGTTAACAGGAATCTTACCTGAAAGGAACTCCTCATTCAGCATGGGAGAAAGACCCCTGCACACTGCAAGAGAGGAAACCACCATCGCCACAGGGGGATTGAAGGAGGAAGTAATCATTCCCACCTAGGAAAGTGTGAGCGATTCCCAGAGGAAGTGATATAAGAACCAGGCCTGAATGCAGAGGCAATGTGGCCATCAAGAACGGGCGTGGTCACACTTGAAAACATGCAAGCCAAGGGCCACGACAGCATTCTTAGACATCCAATCTTCTAGAGTTAAAGTTGTGTTGAGGAAACGAGCAGCAAAAGGGCCACCCCCCAGTGACTGGTGTCACTTTCTAGGGGTAGCTTTACTCATACCCTGGGACCTGGGCTGAGTTCCGTTCCAGCTAGGTTCACTGCCCATTCTCACGCCACCGTTCTGACACAGCCATCACCTCAGGCTTCTTTAAAGGGGGTCGTTATTGTTATTGAGAGGCCAGAATCGAAACCAAAAAGAAAGTAAAAAGCACCCTCGAGCCCTCATTCCCGGCGGCACTCCAGTCGCGCTCTGATGGCTGATGACATCACGCTTCCCACGCTGCTCCGCTTCTCTCCCTTCTCAACCCTTTGCGCTTCCAACCGCTGCCCTCGAATATCCCAGCATCTGCGAAGAACGTCTTCTGTCTTCTGCGCCCGGCCACCTGGCAGCTCAGAACTGCAGATTCCCTCGTTGACAAGACTACACTCCGCCGGGCCCGCCAGCCCTTGTCATTTTGTGCCCGTTGATAGTAAGTAAAAGCAGCTACGGTAAAGACAGTGTGCTGAGCACCCAGAAAATGTTTGGTTTCTCCACACCACTCCACCATGAGCTCAGAAGAGCTAGAACAGTTATAGACTGGTATCCATTCCTAGAACGAAGAGCACATACCAGGAGCCATGGCACCTCGGTCGGCTGGCCTCTGGGCCTGACATTTAGTTCTGTGACTTAGATAATGGATCAGCCTCTCTGGGCCTTGACATTTCTCATCTGAAATATGAGATATCAACAATGCCCACATGGTGAGTGTTATTACCAGTCATGAGTCCCGTGCGGAAACAGAGACCCCAGAACAGCAAAGACCCATCCTTGTTATGCAACACACTGATGCAGTAAGTGCTCTGTGCAGAGATGTTTATTTCAACGTTTTCATTGCATTCATTTGGGGGGGTTGCGCGTGTCTGCATGTGTGTATGACTGTGTGTGTACCTGTGTGTGTCTGTGTGCATGTGTCTGTGTGTGTTTGTGTGTGTCTGTGTGTGTCTGTGTGTCCATGTATGTGTGTGTCTGTGTGTTCGCCTGTGTGTTCATATGTGTGTCTGTATGTGTGTGTCTATGTGTGTACCTGGTGTGTGTCTGTGTGTCCATTTGCTTGTATCTGTGTGTGTGTCTGTGTGCGTGTGTTTATGTGTATGTGTGTGTGTCCATCTGTGTGTTCATATGTGTGTCTTTGTGTGTGTGCAGGTGTGTCTATATTATATGAGTGGGTGGGAACACGCCCCAGCGAGTGCATGAAGGTCAGAGAAAGATTTTAAGAGTCAGTGTCTTGGACACGGCTGATGGGATCTCACTTGGGTCATGAGACTTGGAGTAAGCACCTTTACTTGCTAAGCCGACTCCCGGACCCAGGAATGTTTATTTTCTTATGCTTATTTTTAAACTCAGAGTTTTTTTGTGCCTAGCAGCTAGCGTGAACACACATGGGCAAGTTCCCTGAGGTCCCTTCTAGCCTCCAGCGTTTTCCAGTCCCAGCTGCCATCCTGTGTTCTCAGAATCCCTGGGAAATGTTGAATGTCATGTGCTGTCCCAGTATACAGGCCACCTGCTGTCAAGGGACCTTCAGAGTAGAGCTTGCTAGGGGACACCCAATCTGCAGGTGCCTCAGGTAATGCCCGAAACTCGAAAGCACCCTCTTTCAAAACATTCGACTTTTCTAGCTGTTGTTGTTATTGTTATTTCCAGAAGATGAATTGGGTCTTTAAGATAAAAAGAGAAGTAACTGATCTGTTTTGTGCCAGAACTGTCTGGTCTCTCCAAACACTTAATCCAGCCGCTCTCATTGTTGGGATCAAAGCGCCTCCCCCCACCCCCCAGCTTTGTTCTACCAGGAGTAGATGAAGGGGGCTGAAAGCAGAGCTCCTCCCGGCTTCCTCCCTTTCCCGGAACTTTGAAAGAACAAAGAGATTTACAAGGCATGGATCCCAACTACAAGGTGCTAATGATTGGAATCACATGTTTGGGGGGCTTGAACAATTGTTCCCTTAGTTAGACAGCTTCCAGGAGTGGGGGAGCAGTTAGGGAAGAGAGGAAGCAGAGAGCCAGGACCAGGAGTGGGATCTGTCAGCCAGGAACAGTACAAGGAGGTGCCTGGGGTGCTCCAAATCATCGCATGGTACACAGAGCACTCGCTGGCAAAAGTGTATCTTGCTTTAAGACAGCCCTCCATCCGCCATTGCTAACAGGCTCTCCCTGGGTTCTCTACATGCCAGGGGAAGGCTCCACAGGACCCTTCTCCTTCCTATGTTGTGTTTTGGATGTCTGGGGATGATTCAAGTATTGCTAAGAAAGGCAGAATACAAACTAGAAGGACCATTTAGAGTGAACACCAACTGCCCTTAGAGCTTGTTAATATGTAAGTAACTCAGTCAGGGGCACCCAGTGCTGATATGTGGGATCTGCAAAGAGCTGGAGGATTTGAAGTTCCATTAAGTTCCTAGATGCTACTGGATCAGGGGCTGTCCTTTGAGAATCTCTGTTCTGTGCAATGAACTCTCCAGATTATTACACAATTAACCCAGCAGATCCTGTGATGGTCTCTAAGCTCAGCCCCCGAGAATATGGTAACCACACAAGCAACGAGCAGACTCCCGGCCTCAATCCTCCATCCTCACGTGTGCATCCCAGCATGGTCATGTCAGAATGGAAACACACAGGTCTTACTTTTAAACCTCTCCATGTGACCAAGGGATGAAGAGGAGGTGAGAGATACTGGGAGATAGCCCAGTTGGTAAAGTGTTTGTTCCACAAGTATGAGGGCCTGCATGCAAATACTGGCATCTAGGTAAAAAGCCAGGTGCAGTTCCCACCTGTAATCCCTGTACTAGGGAGAAGGAGACCAGCAGTGGCAGATCCCTAAGTCCTGCTGTGACAATGAGTCACAGGTCCAGAGAGAGACTCCACTTCAAAACTACGGTAGGGAAGAATTGACAAAGACAAAAGTAGTCTGCCTCTGGCCTCAGCTTGCTCACACACACAAATATGAGCTTATACACACACACACACACACACACACACACACACACACACACACACACACCAGCACTGTATAAAGCAGAGTAACATAGTGGCAAGCAGGTGAAGAGGGGGTTGCTAAGGCACCTGGCATGCATTTTGCAAACTCACCTCCTAATGCATGTTCCCTAAGCCCTGTTAGTCCCTGTTCTTCACTTAAAAATGGGAAGCAAACAGCCTACTTAAAGCAACACATTCAGAACATCATATTAGGCCCCGTGGCCTGGGTTATTTTTAAAAGCCCATTGAACGCACCTAACACGACTCATCTGGCTTCCCTACCTTGCTGTGACTCTGCTGTTGTTTACCAGCTGTGGCAAGGGATAAGATGACTTCAAGTTCAGTGAACTGAATAAATGTCTTCCGCAGATTTGACAGATTTTCTTTTGAGCGGAAAGAGGGCACCAATATTTTGTCTGTGTACCCCACTGCCCACCTACACCCCAGATGCAAGGGCACGTGTGTGACTGTTTAACTCTGCTATGCCTAGTCCCTGGCGTTCTTGTTGATGTGGCAGCCTGCACTGCAGGAGAAACACCTGTTTTGATGGACCCTTGATGGGGAAAGTATCTTGTTACTTTTATAGATGAGAACTGAAGTGTTGGGTATTTCTGGGGAATTTCAGAACACAACATTTGGAAAGGGGAGATCCACTCAAGTTGGCAGAACAAATAGATTCCCCAAGAGTTCTATCTGGAAGAGATGTTTTATGGTGGCTCTTCTTCTTCTTCTTCTTCTTCTTCTTCTTCTTCTTCTTCTTCTTCTTCTTCTTCTTCTTCTTCTTCTTCCTCTTCTTCTTCTTCTTCCTCTTCTTCTTCTTCTTCCTCCTCTTCCTCTTCTTCTTCCTCCTCCTCCTCTTCTTCCTCCTCCTCTTCCTCCTCCTCCTCCCTCTCCCTCTCCTTTTCCTTTTCCTTCTCCTCCTTCTTCTCATGGATAGTGAATGTTTCAGGACTGAGCCCCCCAGGATTCTGCTCAAGGAAGTGTTTTTTTTTTTTAAAAAAAAAAAAGGGGAATGTTTTCAGAATGAAACTTGGAACACTTTCTGTTCACTAATTGTCTGAAATTCTCTGTGAGCAAGTTAAAGCCCTCTGTGTGGTCTTGAAATAATCAAATCAATGGCCAGATACTTCCAAAGTCACCTAGCTGAAGCATCTGTATGGAGAAAGAAGGTTCTCACAGGCAGCCAGCTGGGCTCAAAATCATTCCATTAACCCAAGCAAGAGATTAAAGGCACAATATGGTCTCCAAATGGTCAGAAAGTTGAACAAAGGGCTGCCATGTTCAGACCAAAACTGCAGAGGTCAATAGATATGTTAAAGCCTAAGTTCTGTTCTCACATCATCAATGATAGCAGCTGCGCATGCTGAGAAGAGCTGTGGAGGCCCAGACTACCTTTGCAAACACCAGGAAAGTCAGCGTCATTTCTAAAAACATGTGTGGCCAAGTCAAGGTGCTTACAATTAGGCTAGGCATTTTTTCCCTTAGTGAAACCACAAAGGTCCTGTTTTGTAGTCTTAAATTTGGAACCTCGAAAAGGTGGCATTATTAACTTCTGGTAGAAGCTATCTCTGAGCCAGAGAGCTCCACTCAGACTACAGGGCTGCTAAGTGCAACTCTGTTCCTTTCCTTCATCAAATATAATTATCCAAGACTTGTCTTTTTGTCCTTATCCAATGTAAGTTAGATTTTAAAAAAGAAACGTTCCAGGTAGCTTCTGGCCACAGCAAGGCCCACACTGAGAATCTATTATAGTAGTCTGTGTATACTTATGAGTTTGGGCTCCTTAATTTCTCGCTAGAGCTTACATGGTGAAATAGGCTGAGTAATGGCCCCCAAGTTATCTCTGTCCTCATCCCAAGGACTTATAAATGTCTTCTTAAATGGCAAAAGGGATTTTGTAGGTGCGGTTATATTAAAGCTCTTGCAATGGGGAAATTATTTTCACTATCAAGGTGTGTCCTAGAAGTAATGTATCTTTGTAAGAGGAAGGCAAAAAAAAAAAAAAATGGGACTGCAGAGACAGAAGGCAGAAGTGTGATAGCCACGGCTAGATGCTGTGCTTTGCAGATCAGGGAACAGCCAGAGCAAGAGCAGGAACATGGCCAGCTCTGGATGCTGGAGAAGAAGGAGAATTGACTATTCCAGGATTCATAAAGAACCAGGTCCTTACCCTTGATTTTAGCCCAGTACACCTGGTTTTATACTTCTATTTTGTTACAGGAAAAGAATAAATGTGCATTGTTTTCAGTCACCAACTATGGAGATGCTTGTTACAGCAACAACAAGAAAGTGATACACTTGTACACTACCTAGTTGCCCATGTAAGTCACCTATATACTGCTTTTAAAGTCATTTCAATCGACGCCACCAGATCTCATTGGTCTCCTATACTGACTGATCTGCTCCACAAGTGACAGTCCCCGGGTCAGATGAACAGAGGATGACAGCTATATTGGTTAGCTCCAAGTTTCTAGAGCATAGGCAATGTGCACTCCCTGACACTGACTAGGTTCAATCACTCAGAGCACAAGAAACACAATCTCAGTGAGCTTTTACTTGACACCCATGTTTTTAATGGCAGGGCTTTTCCTGTCTTCTAAATGAAGACAAGAATTGTGCAAGACTTAGGTGAAGAATCAAATAGAACAAATTGTATTAGTAGCTAGCAATAGTTAACCTCTACGGAATCATTATTTCCACTTTCTTAGACTATGACCTATATAGGTTGCTATGTGACAGAAGACAAAGCAGCCCTTTGTCGCAGGTTATACTTGATATCTCCATTGCACAGAAACAAAAATCAAATTCTAGGAAGGCTGGAAAACGTAGGCAAAGTCACGTGGCTGATCTAGGTCAAACAATTGAGATGGCAGTAGCAATGGTACAGCTTGATTTCAAAGACCCTTTCCTTTACTGCCTCCTGTCACTGCTCTGAGTACACTGGGCTACAACGATCACAGTCGTTATAGGTCTCTTGGGTCCAGAGATAGTGATAACTGCTCCACCTCTGGTTGCTCTAGCTGGGGCCATGCCATTCCCCAGGCTTGCCACAGAAAGCCATATCCTTTCTATTTAGAACACACAGGCAAGAGCCATAGCTGGGCATAGATGTGAATCACCTCTAAGTTTGGTGTTCTAAAATGTGATCACACAACAAGTCATGGTTTTGTTGTAGGTTTATAGGCCATCTCCTTCGTAGACATTTATTAAGTTCATGCTAATATATGCTGACTCCTGGAGCTAACGTCATAAAAAAGGTGGTGCTTCCCTTTGGCAGTTCACACTTCGGTTTAAAGTACCAAAGGCTCAGCTAAGTGTGGTGACTCACACACTTAGTCCTGAGTCTTTGGGGACAAAATTAGGAGGTTCCAGAGTTCAAGGCTATTCTCCACTAGAAAACAGAGATAAGACTAGTTTGTGCTACATGCGCTCCTCAAGATAATAAATAAACAAATAAATAAATAAAACAAAGGACATTTATAACTTGTGGAAAGATGAGCAGTGATCAGTTCATATGTGACCGTTCGGTGCTGGATCCCCAAAAAGAAATGGCTATATATGCCTGAAAGAATTGAGCAAAGACTGAGAAAAAAATTATAATTCCACTGAATTGCTAAGACTTGCCAGCGAGGGAAAATGGCCTTATAGAAAAGAGGGGACCATTTATTCACACAAAAGTTGAAAACACTAATAAAAAAAAAAAACCTAATCAGCATCGCTAGAATGCAGGGTTCTGTGTGGGTGGGGAGAATGGGATAAAGGAAAGGTTGGGTTTCTACCCTAAAGGCAAGAGATGGAACTTCCGTTCCTAATGAAGACTGAGATTATCCACCAGGCTGCTGCAGTGAAATCTCCAATGGACTGAGCCTCCAGCCTTTCTTCCCTCTCTCCCCTCAAACTCTTGAACCTGAACTCTAAAGCATGTCACAGCGAAGCTCCCATGTTAATGAGGGAGCGTCAAGGCATCTCATTCATATGCAAACGCTCTGATACAGACGCTCTATGAAATGAATTCAGATGGAATATGCCAGCGTGCTTTTTTTCCCCTTAAATCCTTCCAGAGAGTTATGATGTTGCTACACGAGCTAATGAGAGGAATGGAGGAGCAAACGCCGCTCTCAAAACCTGTCAACAGTAGAACTATTTGGATGGGTATTAAAGCCAGACACTGTCATATAATTTGAGGGTATGGTTGAAGACATCTTAAGGATATTTTGCTTCTGACAATTGAATCATAATTCTAATAGACATCTCCCAAAAGGGTAGCGCTGGTAGCCGCCATGTAAGGTTTATTTAGAAGCTGCTGAAGATCTTTGATTCAAAGTGCTGGATGAAGTGACAGTACCTGGCTCTTAGACTGTCAGACCTGCCAAGAGGTTTGAATTTTATTATAACACTAAGTGCTCAAGAAATATCATCTCCATAAGCAATACTATGCAGAGTGCTAGACATCTATTCTTTGTTAAATCCTCACAGCCATGTTTTGTGCTAGCAACTTGCAATGTCCTCATTTTATAAACGTGGAAACTGAGACATAGAGAAAGTCCATGCCTTGCCCTAGGCTACATAGCCAATGAGTCAGAATAGACATTTCTGACCAAACCTTTCATGGGTACTTTGGGGCAAAAATATTTGCCTTTAACCACCAGTGACCATGAGTTCCTCATACAATCTTGCAGAGAGGTGGAGTCTCTAGGGAAGCTGACTTAGCATCTGGATTTGGGGATCTTCATTAGACACACAGCCACACACAAGTATCTAAACTTTGTCTACCGTAGTTTGTTCATGCGCATGACAAGGGGACTCCTACCTACGTTACAAATCTGTCACAAGGAGAATACAGGCTCCTAAATCAAACTTTCTGCAAAAGAGTCTCACTTTTTCTTCAGTTGTCCTCAATTTCCATATTCTCTGCCTCTCTCTGTCTCTTTCTGTTTCTCTGTCGCTCTCTAAGTCTCTTTATCTCTGTGTCTCTTTCTGGCTCACTTTCTCTGTGTATCTCTCTATCCCTCTCTCTGTTTCTCTCTCTCTGTTTCTCTCTCTGTATTTCTCTCTCTGTGTTTCTCTCTCTCTCTCTCTCTCTCTCTCTCTCTCTCTCTCTCTCTCTCTCCCCTACTTGCAGATCAGGATAAACTACGGCAGCAGTGCAGCATCCCTCCCTGCCTGCAGCCACATTCTCCACCAAGATGCTCATGGACTCAATAAACTTTTTCTTCTGCAGACTGTCTGGGTCATTGTATCTCATCATTGCAACAGAAAAGCAACTAAGACAAGTAAGGAGAGCCCAGAGGGAAGAGAACCAAAGGCAAGCTAGAGATAGATCACCACCCCGATACCAGGCACTCCTGCTGAGAGATTCTTCCTATGCATGAACCCACGGTGTTCTGACCTATGTCTAGACCATATGGCACGTCATACTTCCAACAGCCTTCTGGGACAGGGTTGTATTATATTTCCTTACACACGGTAGAACTTCTACACAAAGCCTGTAAGCAGTGGATCTGGGATTTGAATAAACCTATCCAGATGCAAGGATTTTTCCTTTGGCCAAGACTCCGTTCTTCATTTCCATGGAGAGATTATTTGATCTACTTCTTAATCCTGAGTAAGAGTTGATGAATTGCAGTGCTGTGTATGGGAAAATAAATCAAAGTCCCTGAATCTCAGCACGTGTATTTTTAGCCATTCAGTATTTTCTTAGAACCTACTGGTATATGTAAACCGAAAGGGACGTTAGAACGACAACAACCCTGCAGACTGCTCAGACAGCAGTGTGTCGGGAGGCCCAGCCCTGGTGAGTGCGAAGAATGGGGACATGGAGGCCAAGGCAGTGTAGCCATTGCATTGTGCTTCCTTTCCACAGTGAACCAGGAGACAACTTTTTCATCTCCATTATCCAGAAGTAAAACGTGAGGACAGTGAGGAGAGGAGAGCTTGAAGTGACTGGCTAAAGGATGCTTCGAACATTGTCTTAGCACCAGAAGCTAGCTACCAGGTCTATTAATACGCACAGAGAAACTTCTGCCAGGATATCAACACCCAAGCTCGCTACTAAGACAGCAAATCCTCAGAATCATGTCCAGAAGAAGCCGCTCTTTACTTAATAAAGCCCAATGAGCCTTTAAAAATAGTGCTGCTGTTGACTGTATTTCTGGCGCGCAGGGCAACTGAGCAGAATATTTTAAGGCGAACTTCCGAGGAAGGTGCAGGCTTTCACCAGCAATGCAATAAGCAAGACTTTAGAACAGGCTTGCCTTGGAATGGTGGGCCATATTCATCCTGCTTTCTTCTTCGGAATCTTTTGGTGTTCTCTCCCTGTGACCAGGGATAGAATAGGTGGGGTTTGCTGCTTGCTTTGTGGAATTTGCATATTATGATTAAAAAGGAGTCATTATTTATCAAAGTCAGGACCAGCCAAACCACCCTCAGCCACTTCATCAGTTAATCCTGACCCAATGGAAAGCGCCCCTGCTGACTGCATCTTCCTCAAAGTTCCTAGGGAGCACTACCCCACAGGCTCTTCGTAGGGTGTCTGGGGAGTAAGAGGAAAGCAAAAGATGTCCCCCTTTTTCTCTTAATTCTGTGAGCAAGGTTACAGTCTAGGTCCAGAGAAAAAAATAACAAAGGAACACAGATCAGCTAAAAGAGAGCCACAGAGGAGCCCGTGGACACAGCCTGAAGTAGACCTTTTGCCTTTCCCATGACTCTCTCCATCGTGAATTAATTCCAAACAGATTCATTCGCAAAACAAAACAGAGCCAGGATCTGATTACAATATAAAGAACAAAGTTATTTTGGACCGATGCCCATTGCCATTACGCGGCTAATTGATTTGTCCCAGCTTTGCTCCCTTTTTATAATCTGTGGACAATAAAAAATGTCACCGCTGACTTTTAATTTGTACAGTATAAAATGCCTCTTGGTTCCGCTGGTATTAAAAGATGGCCTCTAAAGCCAGAGGTAACTTCTCCGATAGCATTGCTCTTTGTCAAGTCGGTGACACTCTCTTCCCTTCTCTGGCGCGCCCATACTTCCCAACTCCCTTGATCCTCAATCCCGTCTGCTTTCACGTTCAGGCATAAAATTCTGACATATAATAACATGGGTCTCGATGTGGGACATGCAGAGGCCGGAGAACCTCAAATTGAAAGCCAGCTATGGTGTGATCCAGAGGTGTGGGGGAGGGGAGCGGCATACAGCAATTCCCCCAAAGAACTCAACCCCCAAGTCTCTCCCAAAAAGCAAAAACTGCAGGGCTCAGGGCTTCACCTTCATTAATTAGGATCAAATCTCAATCCCTGATAACCTAAAGAAAAGAAAAGACAGCCAGTCATGCTAAGAGGCTGTAAAAGAACTTCCTATAATCCTCCCAAAGCACTGAAGAGAAGGCTTTCGGCCAAGTCAGGGTCATTTAATGTAGTCTGCTTTGGAAAAGATATTAAAACTGGTTAAGTTCATTAAAAAAAGAAAGAAAAGAAACCTCGTCTAAAGCGATGACCTCTGCCCAGCAGTCTTGTTAAAACAAGTACCTTTTCTCAGGATCTGAAATGTGTTGGAAATTTCAACAAAACTCTGCAGAAAGGCAGGGCACGCCCTCACCAGGGAGCAGATCTGTCTGCCTCGCCAAAAGGCAAACACTGCTGTCGGTCCAGTACTGAAGAGGGGTGGGAAGGGGGAGGACAGTCTCTGTTTCTCAAATATTGCAGCCTGGGCAGAGATGACATTCAGACAGAACAGAAAGCTGCCTGACAACACACAGTGACAGTCAAGAGGATCCCCCAGAGGAAGGACTCCTGTATGGGGTCTTCACTGAGGATTCAAGTCTAGACAGTACAAAGGAACATTCTTCGGGCAGGAGAGTGTCTGGAGTCAATGCAAGTAATTGACAACAGGGACATACACAGTCCAGTGGGAGGGTGGGAAAGTGGGTTGAATCCTTCAAAGCGTAGGCACAGACCAATGAACTGTGAGTTATCCTAAACGTCAGTGTGTACATTGGTCACCTTAGCTCTTCTCTGGGACAAAATCCTTTACAAAACAGCTTACAAAGGGAAGGAGGCTTTATTTTTGGCTCATGGTTTTGGGAGATTCAGGCCATACTTGTTTGTGGCTTTAAGCTTGAAGAGATCATTACAGCCACAGAAGTTCATGATGAAGGACCTCTGTCATGGTGGAAGGGAAGCAGAGAGAGGAGGGGATTATAGGAAGAAGTCAAGGAAATTACAGCCCATGGGCACACAACCCTGTGACTCACTTCCTCCAATTATGCCTAAGTCCCTATTTTTTTTTATCATCTTCGTAATTTTTACCACCTCCTAAGAAGTCATCACACTCTGAATGGATCAAGGGATTAATCCATTCATTAGACCAGAGCCTTTATGATTTAATTTTCTCTGGACACCTCACCTACATCCCCAGAAGTGTGTCTCGTTGATCTCTTAGGCCCTTCTCCCCCGAAATGGTCGTGTTTCTACTCATATCCTCAGAATTCACAATTTTAATGTCTCCATTATGCTGTTTCTCTTACTTTCCTCTATACATTATCTCAAGTTCTCAACTAGGGGCAGCATCCGTCAACAGAACATTCATTTGGAGTCATAAATACAATTAGGGAACATGGGTAAGAGACAAGGGCACAACGTGATTCCATTGGTCAAAGAAGAACTGCCCTAGGTCAGCAGGGACTTGATTATACCCTCTGTAATAATAATTATGACAGAAATAGAACAATAACAATAAAATCATACATCAATCCTATGGATGAAATCTAAACCTATTTGTTCATATCACAGTGACAATGTATCTAGGGATTTGTGAAGTATCTGGGTTCCTATCATGACTAAATGGTACTCACCATCTTCTTGTCACTCTAATAGGTATATTAACCATCAATACAAGATACCTTTCAAAAAGTGGAAAATAGAAACAAAAAAGATGCTACCGCTTCCTATTCTAGGAGTTCCCAAACTAATGAAATCCCCATGTATTCCAAAGAATGAATCATGGTTTGCTGTCATGGCCCAACAAAGAACCAGTGTGCCTCTTACAAGTATGGACACCCAGTAGCCAAGCACTGTGCATCATGGAAGGTACCTTGGTTCACTTGCCCGCCTTGAAAAGCCACTGAAGACCAACATCAAAGATAGAAAATATTTTAGGCATGCTATTGCTATATTGACCATTATATCTCTCAGAACTTCAGATGGCTTTTGGTACAATGTAGCTGAATTTTCCAAAGAAAAAAAAAAACAAAGAGGAAATTTCCTTTGTTGTGTGTTGTGAAAATGTGATAGGCTATGTTATTTCTGAAAGAATTTCAAGGACATCTCAGATACCTCATGCAGCTACTAGCATTAGGACAACATAATTAGTTCTACATGATGCATTTACATGGAGCAAGAGCCTGAAATGGTGCTTTGGTTTTGGAAAAGTTTAGCACAACCACTTAGACTTAGGCAATTCTTTTGTACTCCCATTGAGAAAATTCAAATTTTGGGCAATGTTACTATGCATGCACCCACTTAGTATGTACTGCTGAGAATCTTCCATAAGACTAGGGTCTGAGAAAATGGCTTGATTGGTAAAATGTTTGCTCTACAGTCTTGAATACCTGAGTTCGACCCCTAGAACTCTCATTAAAACCCTAGGCATGGTAACGCACACCTATATTCTCACTGTCTAAAGAGGAGAGACAGGAAGATCCTTGAGGACTGCTTACCAGTTGCTCCACCCAAACATGGTACATATCATGTTTTGTGAGAGACCCTATGGCAAAAGACTAGGTGGAGGCCAGTTGAGGATGACACGGGATATGGATGCCAGGCTACACATATACATTCCCACGCAATGCGGACATGCAGACAGAGAGGCATACACACATACATGAAAATGAGAACTAGATCATGGTTCTTACATTCTCAGCAGGAGCCTATTAATTTAACCCAAAATCTCAGGCTTTTTTGCAAACCCTCAATAATGATAAGGGCATGTAAGGCTTACAATTGAGAAGGTAACAACAATCACTGTACAGTCTTTTCACCAGAATTGACCAGAATTGACTCAAGTACCAGGCAGTGGGCGGTGCAAGTTGGAGTATGGCAACCTACTGTTTGTGTTTGCAGGGGAGGAAGGGTCTCTGAATCCATGGCGACACCCTAGGTAAGCTATCTGCTGTGGTGGGAAACGCCATCTTTTGAAAGTGGGTAGGGATGAAGTGTGCAGATGTGCAGTACACGAGCCAGGCCGTGGGTTTTTGTTCCATTCCAGCTCCCATCTCTTTCTGCTGGTTTCTGGCATCTTTGGGCCCCCTCTCCCTTTATTCTGGTCTTCACCCCTTTAGTCCTTTAGTTGTGAACAATCTGCTACCTGAGGATTGTGTGTGTGTGTGTGTGTGTCTGCGCGTGTGCGCGCGCGCACGCATGCAATGGGAGGTAGACACATCGTTGCATGCATGTGTGGGGATCTGAGGACAACATTGCAGAGTTGGTTCTTTCCTTCTACTTTTACCTGGTTTCAAAAACTAAACTCGGGGAATCAAGCTTGCTTCTCTGGCAAGAGCCTATCTCACTGCCGCAAAGTTCTCTGAGTCTTGTACAGCCATGATTACAATCTATAAGTACCAATACCAGTACTACCACTGACACACGTTAGCTCTACTCTGTAGATAAAAATTCTCATGGTAGAGATTATAAAGTGAGACGTGGGAGACTCATTTCTGGTCCCATGTGTCCATAAGAGCTTGGGACCCTGTAGTATCTTCCCACCCAGATCATCTTCCAAGTGCATTTGAAAAAAAAAATCACAGCAATACCTAAATAAGGACTTAATGTTAACCCCACATTCTCCTTAGAATCAAACCAGACAAGTAACTGCATCCTGAAATAGTCCTATGAATACTGAGAATTTTCACCTGTTTACAATAACTCTGTGTGTCCCTTATGAGTCGTATAATCACTTCTAGTGATTTCTATGGTTTCTGGGGATGTAGCTATTGCTATAGCTTTACCAGAATCTCAACCCTTTGGAACAACATGGAGAATTGCTAAACTACTCTTGTATCTGGTTTTAAGAAGTGACATGGTACAGCCAGCATCTGGGACCTCCTCCTTGAGGGCACCCTAATCCTTATTCTATACCTTTGCCTTTCTGCTGTTAAAAATAAAGTAGAGAGAGAGGAAGAGAGACAGAAAGTTCATGTCCTTCACCACTCCCTTGTAAGTAACATTAGCTACTTACAAGCCAAAAGAGGGTTTAGGTACTTACAAGTCAGAAGAGGGTTGGCAGGTGGAAACTCGCTGACTAGGGTCCTAAGCTAATCATGTAAGGAGCTGCTGGACTGGAAATTCAGGTCTCAGATCCTAATGTGTTGCCCTGTCTTTCCTCCTGACAATCCTGCTTATATAGAGGGTGGAGGGTGGGAGACAAGAGAATCGGGATATCTTCATAAATTCTCCAGTCTCAGCTCTGCCGAGGTCCTTCTCCTGGAAGGCTGCCATGATCTGCATTCATTTCACGTCAGGAAACTGTGGATTTTGAAAAGCTTCAATCATGTGTTTGCTAAGGTTGCTTACATTCCCCGTTGGAAACCTGTGCATGAGACCATTTCAGCCTCCCAGGCATTGGGATTCAGGATCGGACTCCACGGATGACTATCTCAGAAGAGCATGACGCCCTCCCCCCTCCCCCGAGAGACATCAAGCACTCCATGCCCAGTCACAAGAATTTTTCTAGGAGACAGTCCATAATTTCCCTTAGATTCTCCAGCTAATTTCTAACTCAAAACAAATTTGGGGGTACCTCTTTGCAGAAAATGTGTTTCTTATAAAGCAAGAATGTGAGTTCTATCCTTTCCAGCCTCAACGTGCTCAGACACATGCAATTTCAAGTCATTACTCAAGCTGCTCACTAGGCTTGCATTTAAAAGAATGATGTTTTCCTAACTTAATGCAATATGGCTATTGGCAAATAGATCACTTTTAGAGTTATCGAACCTGCCACCTTTTATAACCACCCAGGTAAAAGCGCTCACCAGGTTTTGTCTTTTCATTCTCTCAACTGGCTTTAATAGATTTCTGTCTAGGACCAAAAGGTTGGGTGAATACCGGCCATGCATAAAGTTCTGTGGGTTAATTAAGGTGATCATTAGCCACTCAGCTTCATGCTTAGAGCCATGATTTGTAGGTAGCCAATTGGCATTTATCAGACACGGTTGCTCCACCAGGAGTTGAGTGTACACAGAGAATGTTGAAGCAGAGACAAGACCCTCGCAGCAAACCCAGCTTCCTGTGCGCCTGCTTTGCTACCTGCCGTCCGAATACTTTGTTGTTGACTTGGCTCCTTATACCACCATGGTAGGGATTTTCACTTGAACATTTGTGAGCAATGCTTTCACTCTCTGGGTCACTTCCTTCTATTTTCTGCAAGTGTGTTTCTGTATTGTGTACTGGAAGTTGAAGTCGTGTATCTATCTATCTCCTCCTTCTGGGCCTTGTATCCCTCATTGAAATACTGCTTGAGTACTGAGTGTGCTCCACTCAGACCACTGTTGGCCGAATAAAATAAGATGGTATATACAGTCTGTGTCTTCACAGCCCAGGAGAAAGGAAAGGGGAAATTGACACAATGTAACAACAGATTAAGTGGTGGTAAACCGCCTTCACAATGTAGCTGTTGTTGTATCTTGAAGGACCAGAAAAACCAGAGATGGGTGACTGGGGAATGATGGGTAAAAGAGGCTATCCCAGGTGGGAGGAATGGATCCTGGGAGAGCAGGAAATGGGGCAGCAATAGGATGCATCCACAGCAGCTGGAGTCAGCCCTTTGAGAGCTCTGTAGGGACCATAATTTCTCTTCTACAGATGTGACCAGTCTCATCAAGGTTAGCTGGTTTCTTGCTGTTCCTATTGGCCAAATGAGAAAGTCATGCTGGAACCCTAGCTGCAAATATCACAATTAAATTTAGATACCATCATAAAAATTAGCACCCTTGTGGTAGGAGTAAAGCCTTCATAAGAAGAGAAAGATAGAGAGAACATGAGCACGCACCCTAAAAGGGTCCTGGGATCTCTACAAAGCCAGGAAGTCCTGCTTCAGTAGGAGTCAAATCTAGGGAACCTTGATTTTTGACGTTACGCATGCAGAGCTACAAGAACTAAATACATGCTGTCAAAGCCGCCCCAACCATGCTGCTTTACTGTATCAGGCATTCTAACTGAGAGTTCCTGCCTCAGGCAGCCTGAGAATGAACAGTGTCTGAGATCCCAAAGGCCATGAGCCTGGTTAAACTGCCATGCCTAGAATGGAGCCATTTGGAAGCATCCAGGCAGGAGGAGAAGGAAAGAAGAAAGGGGTTTCACATTTCATACGGCCATGCGAGAGTCTCCTTGTGCCTTCTTATCTTGGCAATAAGAACACAAGGTTCAACAGAGTGAGAACCTTATCCAGTCTTACACCATAGTTTATTGGTAACCACTAAAGTCTCTGCACTTTGAAGATTTCATGGGATTAACTCTTTGCTAGTCAAACACAATGCCAATTCATAGCCACTGCCTTTGGCAGAAACCTAAGAACTCTGTGCTAAGTAGAACACTCTAGAGACCATGACCATGGATAAACAGAACCAGAATCTTAAGAATGTTAGTAATGAGGATGTGAGGGAGACAGACTGGTTATTACCAGTACAATGAGTGTGAGATTTCAAATACAGCACTGTTCATTTTGGTTGCTTTTCTTTATGAGAGGCACTATTGAATGCAAATATATCACCTGATAAATAACAACCATCCTCAAGTGCTTTCTATGTGTCAGATGCTCTGCTGGGCACTTCACACACAATGTGTCTAATTATGGCAGTAACCCAGCCAAATACCTGTCACTTCACCCTCAGACGGAATAGTTCAGGGACAACTCCAAACCTGCAATATCACATGGTGTGGAAATCAGGGCTGAAAATCTGCAAGGGAAAGTTTACACAGACGAGAACTTATTTTCTTTAAAGTGTACACACACGCGCACACACACATGCATGCACACCACACACATGCATGCACACACACATGCATGCACACACACGTGCATGCACACACACACAACAAAAGAGCTTAAACAGTGTATTAAAAACCTAATATTCAAAATACCTTAAACAAATCAGTGGTCTAAGTGGATATATCTAAGAACCTGTTTTCAGTGTTTTGTTGTTGTTGGTGGTGGTGGTGGTGATTGTTTTTGTCTTATTTTGTTTTTTCTTAATAAACTACACAAAGATGATTCATAGAAGATGGCCAAAGTGCACATGAAGGGAATGTTGAAATGCCCAAAGATCTTAGAGGGACCTCTCAAGTACAACATAAGAAAGAAGAATGTTTTGGTTGCCAATGTGAATCTAGGCCACCCTGACAGAAGTAGAATGCCACTGGGAAAGGGTGGCTTATTTTGAGGACTTGGGGGTTCCCATTTGCTGATGAATATGGTAGAACCTGTGAGCTTTCAAATTATCTGGAGCTGAGAAAACGATCTCCAATTCCAATTCTTATGCCTGTGAAGTGGAAGCAATAGCAGGCCCAATCATCTGAATGTAAAGAAAGTACAAGATCACAGAGAGAGTGCTCAGCCCAGCATTTATTGATGAAATTGCCTCTCAAAACTGGATCCTTGAGTTTGAAGGGCTGCGAGAGGACTGTGGGTAATTGAGCCTCAGCAAAATGAGACCTGAAATGTTCATGGGGAATGCTTTAGGTGCGGACTCAATGTAGACGTATTCATTGCCCTCTTCAGAAACCCAAAGCATCACTGGGATGCGCCCAGGCACTGATAGTGTGAACTTTCAGGTATTGTATGGGTCAGAACTCTCAACCATCATGAAGTAGACTTGCAAAAGTAAGATAAGGATTTTTTACAAATGTCCAAGGTGTTTTTCTGCTGAATGAAATCATCACCATGGAGAAAGGACATCCCTAAAGGACAGTTATATTCATGGCTAATCATTCCCAAAACTTGACATATCTTCTCCTCCCTCAGCAATTCTACAGATCTTGGTTGGTTACAGTTTCTCAAGCAGACCTTATGAACTTTGCCACCTACCAAGACCTTGCCTCAAATTTATAATAAATAAAAGTTTGGGGACACCATTGGGTGGTAAAGAGCTTCCCTAGCATATACACAGGCTTCGATTCAATCATGACCACAGCAAAAAAGAAAGAGGAAGAGGGAGGGAAGGAGGGAAAAAGAGAAGGAAGAAAGAAAGGAGAAAAAGAGAAGAAAGGAGGGACGGATGGGGAATGGCAACCTACTCCCATGTCCAGTGTACACTTGTTGGCACACACTCCCAGCAGACTCCTAGGAGAAACCTGTTCTCAAGGAGATTGTCATCTGGACAGGGAGCAGGAAACATACTCTCCACTTGTGAGGCCCCATAGGTCAAGGCCATAGAGCATGTGAGGATGACTCTTGAATTTCCAGGGAGAGGTAACAAGGGTAAAATAACCACTTCTTGCTCACTTATTGGATTTTTCAACAAAATAAATTATCTCATTTTGGAAAACCTAATATGAACAACCAAGAGATATGATGGGAGATTTACACCATGAACTGCTTTATATACATGGAAAATTCCTTGCAACTCTTGGCCTTTCTTCTAGTAGTTTCCCCTTAAAAGTCTTGGGGCAGAAATGGGGCCCATCAGGAGGCATGGAGTAATTTATCATGGAGCTGTCTTGTTTCATTTCTCCTTGCTGTCACTCAACATAACAGATTGAGTTGTTTGTAAAAGATAGAATCTGATTTGACACCATGCCTGGTGGCTCATCCCTTCAAACTAAGTACTCAGCAGGCTAAAGGAGGGAGATCACAAGTTCAAAGGCAGCCTTGGTTACAAAGTAAGTTCAAGTTCAAATAGAGAACTTGGGTGAAGCTATCTAAAAATAGAGTAAAGGTTTGGTAATGCAGTTAAGTCATGGAGCATTTGTCAAGCACATGAAGACACGCTAGTCTCAGTCACTAGCATACCCAGCCTCAAATTTGTTTGTCTTATGTTTCTGGAAACTAGGAGGTCCAGGGCCACATCTGATGTGTTAGCTGTCCTGTTGCTATGACAATATACCTGACAAAGGCAACCAAGAGAAGAAAGAGTTGAGTTTAGCTTACAGTTTAAGGGTAAAATACATAAAGGTAGAGAAGTCATGATGACCAGAGCTTGAGACAAAAAAGTCCATAAAGCAGGGGAAAGAGTCAGAGACAGCTCCAGTTCCCACTATTTGGAGCGCCACAAAAGGACCAAGCTACACAACCATAACATATATGCAAAGGGCCTAGGTCAGATCCATCTAGACTCTCTGATTGTCAGTTCAGTCTCTGTGATCCCTTAAAGAGCCCACGTTAGTTGTTTCTGTGGGTTTTCTTGTGGTGTCCTTGACCCCTCTGGCTCGGACAGTCCATGCTCCTTCTCTTCTTCAGGGTTTCCAGAACTCTGCCTAGTGTTTGGTTGTGAATCTCTACATCTGCTCCCATCAGTTGCTGGATAAAGCCTCTCTGATGACAGTTGTGCTAGATTCCTTTCTACAAGTGAAATAGTATCATTAGGAATCATTTCATTGACTTTTCTTCTAGTCCTGTTTGGTTCTATTCTAGGTCTCTAGGCTACCTAGTCTCTAGTTCCTGGCCCTCCAGGCAGTGTCAGCGGTGGGCTCCCTCTCATGGCATGGGTCTCAAGCTGGACCAATCATTGGCTGGCCACTCCCCAGTTTCTGTGCCCTCTTTACCTTGGCACATTTTGCATGTAGGACATTGTAGGTTTAAGGTTTTGTGGCTGGGTTGGAGTTCCAAACCCTCCACTGGAAACCTTCCCTGGTTACAGATGATAGACAGTTCAGGCTCTATATCCTACGTTACTAGGAGTCTTGAGGTCACCCTAGAAGATTCCTGAGTTACCATTAAAGTAGGATTCTACCTCACCCACAAGATGTCCCAGAATTCTGGATATCTCTCCCAGTACTCTCTCCACCCCCCACCTGATCCCTCCTGTTACCATCCAATTGTTCATAGTCGACCCTCAAAATCTCCACTTTATCAGGGAAATTCAAACATTCCCCTGCCCCAAACTCTCCTTGTTACTTAGCCTCTCTGGGTCTGTGGATTGCAGGATGTTATCCCCTACTAAACAGCTACTGTCTACTTATAAGTGAGTACTTACCATGGTAGTCTTCCAGGGTCTGGATTACCTCACTTGGGATAATTTTTATAGTTCCACCCACTTGCCTGCACATCTCATGATATTATTTTATTTAACCATGAAAAATACTCTATTAGGTATCTATACCACATTTTCTCTATCCATTCTTCAGTCGAGGGACACATAGGTTGTTTCCAGTTTGGGATAGTAGGAATGTAGCTGCTATGAACATAGGTGAGCAAGAGTCCTGTTGGTATGATGGAGTGTTCTTTGGGTATATGCCCCAAAGTGCTATAGCTTACACATGAGGTTGATCTGTTTTCAATTTTCTAAGAAACTACCATATTGATTTCCAAAGTGGCTATACAGGTTTGCACTCGCACCAGCAATGGAAGAGTGTTCCCCTTGCTCCACATGCCTAATCAGCAGGAGCTGTCACTTTTGCTTTGATCATAGACATTCTGACATCTAAGATGCTATCTCAGAATTATTTCAATTTGCATTTCTCTGATAGCTAAGGATGTTGAACCCTTCTTTAAGTGTTTTCAGTCATTTGAGATTCCTCTGATGAGAATTCTCTGTTTAGATCAATACATCACTTTTAATTGGATCATTTGGTTTGTTGATGTCTAGTTTCTTGAGTTCTTTATATATTCTGGATATTAGCCCTCTGTCAAATGTGGAGATGATGAAAATCTCTTCCCATTCTGTAGGCTGCTGCTTTATCCTATCCTATTGACAGTGTCTTTTGCCTTAAAGAAACTTCTCAATTTCATGAAGTCCCATTTATTAATTGTCCATCTTACTTTGGTAACTGGTATCTATCAAGGAAATTGCCATTTCTTTTAAATTATCCAATTGCGTGGAGCATAGGATTTTTTTTAGTATGACCTAATGATTCTTTGAATTTCCTCATTGTCTGTTGTTATGCCCCTCTTTTCATTTCTAATTTTATTAATTTGGATATTCTCTCTCTGTGGATAAGGGTTTGTGTATCTTGCTGATTTTGTCAAAGAACCAACTCCTTGTTTCATTGATTCTTTGTATTGTTCTCTTTGTTTCTATTTTATTGATCTCAGCCTTCAGTTTATTTCATGGCATCTACTCCTCTTGGGTATGTTTGTTTCTTTTGTTTGAGAGCTTTCAGGTGTGCTGTTAAGTTGCTATCTCTCTAATTTCTTTATGTAGGCACTTAGTGCAATGAAATTTCCTCTTAGCACTCACTGTTCCTATTGTGCCCCATATGCTTGGATAGGTTGTACATTCATTTTCATTGACTTCTAATACATCTTTAATTTCTTTTTTATTTCTGCCTTGACGCAGATGTCATTCAGTAGGGAGTTGTTCAGTTTCCATGAGTTTGTAGGCTTTCTACTGTCACAGTTTTGTTGATATCCAGCTTTAATACATGACAGTCTTATACAATGCAGGGGGCTATTTCAGTCATCTTGTTTCTCTTGACAATTGTTTTGTGATTGAATATGTGGTCAATTATAGATAAAGTTCTGTGAGGTGCTGAGAAGAAGGTATATTCTTTTGTGTTTGGGTGAAATGTTCTGTGGATATCTGTTAGTTTTTGTCTAGATAACTGTCCATTTTTGCAGTATTGAAGTCTCCCACTATTAATCTGTAGGGTTCATTGTGTGATATAAGCTTTAGTAATGTTTCTTTTGCAAATGTGGGTGCCATTGTATTTGTGGCATATATATTCAGAATTGGGTTGTCATCTTGGTTGATTTTTCCTTTGATGAGTATGAAGTACCCTTCCCCACCTCTTTGGATTACTTTTGGTTGAAATCTATTTTGTTAGATAGTAGAATGATCAGCTTTCTTCTTGGGTGTATTTCCTTGGGAAATCTTTTTCCAACCATTTACTCTGAGGTAAAGTCTATCTTTGATAGTAAGGTGTGTGTCTTGTATGTAACAAAAGGATGGATCCCTTTTCACATCCATTCTGTTAGCCTTTGTGTATTTATTGGAGAATTAAGTCCATTGATATTGAGAAATATTAATGATCAATGGTTGTCAATGTCAATTCCTGTTATTTCATTGTGGTTGGTGGTGATGGGTGTGTGTGTGTGCCCACATGCACGAGTATGTGCGTATTTCCCTTCTTTTTGTTTTGCTGGTGTGTGATTATTTATTTTCTGTATTTTCATGAGTATAGCTAGCCTCCTTCAGATGGAGCTTTCCTTCTAGTACCTTCTGTAGGATTGAATTTATAGACAGATATTGTTTAAATTTGACTTTGTCATGGACTATCTTGTTTTCTTTATCTATGGTGATTGAAAGTTTTGCTGAGCCTAATAGTCAGGATTAACACCTGTGGTCTCTTTAAGGAATCTCTCCAGGGCTTTCTAACTTTTTGGAGTCTCCATTGAGAAGTCAGGGTTAATTCTATTTGGTCTATCTTTTGTATGTTTTGTATCTTTTTCGCCTTGCAGTTTTTAATATTCTTTCTTTTTATGTATGTTTAGTGTTTTGATTATTATGTGAAGTGGAGATGTCTTTTCTGATCCAATCTATTTGATGTTCTGTAAGCTTCTTGTACCTTTATAGATACCTTCTTAAGCTGAGGAAAATTTTCATTTATATTTTTGTTAAAAATGGTTTCTGGGTCTTTGAGCTGGAATTCTTCTCCTTCTATTTCTGTTATTCTTAGGTTTGATCTTTTCATAGTGTTCTAGATTTCAAGTATGTTTTATGTCAGGAATTTCTTTTTTACTGAAACATCAATTTCTCTCATTGTATTGTCTGTACTTGAGCTCTTGAACTCTATTGGTGATGCTTGAGTCTTAGTTCCTGTTTCCTTACCTAGATTTTCCATCTCCAGGATTCCTTCAGTTGTGGATTTTTTTTTCTGCTCTATTCTATTTTCAGGTCTTATACAGTTTTTTCCATTTTCTTCACTGGTGAGTTTGTTTGTTTGTTTTCTTGACTTTCTTGGTTTTCTAAAGAATGTGGTTCTTGTTACCACTGAAGGCTGTGGAGATGCCCAGGGACTCTATTAATACCTGAAGCCATGTTGGTATCCAAGGGTCATGCTGCTGCCAAGGTCACCAAGGTCATAGAGATTGCAGTAGCCATCAAGGGGCATAGTGAAGTCTGGGCCTAAGATGTGGCTGGGGACCATTTCTGGGGCTATGGCCCTATTGCAACCAAGATCTATGTTTATGTTCTTGGCTCCTGTTACCATCAAAGGCTATGTGACTGTTTAGGATCCGGGTCACTACCTGGGTCCATGTTGCAGTTCAGAACCATGCTTCCATGGGTCCCATTTGGATCCAAGAGGCCTACACTGCCACCTGGGACCATGGTAGCAACTGGAACCAAGCTGCTGCTTTTGGCCATGTCTGGATTATTGTTCCTGATGTAGTTGGGGGTCTGTGTTGATATCTGTTGCCTGTGTTACCACAGGGGGCCATGTGAACCATGTGTTCAACCATGTGTTGAAGTATGAGGGACATATTGAACTTGTCACACACCTCACTGGCCCAGAGAGAGCCACACACCCCCTCACCAGAGAACTGACCCTGAACCCCACTGGTCCCACCTTTCATAGGAGAGTGGCCCCCACGCACACACTTGGGAAATGTGACCCTAACCCTCACCGTGGGATTGAGAGAGCTGGCTCCACCTTTCACCGGAGAGGGTTGAATTAAGTAGTCAATACTGACCAACTCAACTACTACCCAGGCACACATCCAGGACTTTGGGTGGGTACTACCCAACATCTACCCTATCTGTGATCTACTAGGGTACATGAAGGGACTGATCCTGCAGAATCATAGCAACAGGTGCTCCATGACAACAGCAAGATGTCTGAAAGGAGATTCAGTAAGGGTCTAACTTTGATGGTGTACACTACACAATGAACAATTGCAAGGGAAGTTGTTTGGGCAAAAGAGTGCACTACATGATACACCACAGCTCCCAGTGCCACTAAAACAAATGCAAAGTTGATAGGGAAGCAGGAAAGATGGAGGAGGGAGTGGGTTTTGTTTGCTTATTTGTTTGTTTTGTCTTTTGTGTGTTGAATTATTATTCTTATTATATTTTTATTATTTGTATTTTTATTATTTCCTTCTAAGTTTTTCTTTGGAAGGCACTACAAGCATGAAGGACAGATGCAGAGAGGCTGGAAAATGAGTGGGATTGGGGTGCATGATGTAAAATTCCCATAGACTCAATTAAAAATCCTGTTTAATAAATCAATAAATAAAATGAAAGAATGGAAGCTTGGCAAGAAATAATTGTTCTAAAGCAAGACTAAACATCACCAAAGAAAGTACCAAACACAAACCTCTATGTTCAGCATCCGAGGATCATGGTGGAATCGTCTGCATCCCAAATGGCTTAGGTAGAATCACCCTTCTTACTTAAACTGGCTCTATTCTATGTCTAAAGGTTTTCTCGTTGGATGCCCGATGATTCTAACAGCTCCTATATTCTGTAGTCACTGTTGTAATAGGCTTCACAGTCATGACTTTAAACTGTGTTCCCTGAGAACCTCTCTATAAGGACTCCAACCCTCCTACCCTGCTCTGGCTCTCTGGAACAATGATGCAAGACTCCATGACCTCCTCAATCTGCATCCTTTTTCACTGTAAACCTCGTTGCCAAGCTCCACTGTGAGCTTGTCTTGCAGCCTGACCCTTCTATTCTACAATTTCAGGATAAATACTTCCTTGGATAATTGCATTTGAGGAACAAAGAACAATTTTAGTGGTGCTCTGTTTTGTCTCTGCTTTCAAATTAATTTGCATTCTTACCTCTGGAGTCTTTGAGGAGTAAGATCTTACTCCCAAGACATTTTTCCTGGTGTCCCAAGGCAGAGTGCCAGGTTTATCATTAATGGCACTAATCTCTTTAACAATTATAGTTGCTTCCAAAGCTAACTTGTCTGTAAGATTAAGCTTGTTTATAGTTGGTTCCTTTGAAAACTACACATTTTAGCACCTTTCTGATTCACCTTTTTGTTCTTTCTCACCATAGATTTGATGAACGCAGAAGCAAGAATCATACCACAGCCTCAAAGCTTTCCTGTCCTGAAATTACTTCCACCAAACAAATTAGTCAGTTATTCTTGTATTCAATCTCACCCAAGTTCTCAAGAAGTGTGAATAATGCCTAAAGATTCTTTATCAGAATATTGCATGAGTGTTCTCTAGTCCGATTCCTAATACAGGCCACATTCTCCCCTGAAACCTCATGAGCTGGGCCTCCACTGAATACATTTCTCTCAAAATTCTGGTAATCCAAATTACCAGAATACCCCCAAAGAACCTCTGCTTACAGTATGCTAGGGCTTTTCTAGCCCATAGTGTCAAACTCTACAGTGTCTCTTCCACAGGCAGTTTCAATTATCTAAGAACCACACAACCAAGTTTACTGTATTATTTACTCCACTTCTGATAACAATTTCCAATGTTAGTTCTTTGCCTTGTTTCTATAACAGAACTGACAAAATCAACTTAGAAAAGAAAGTTTTTATTTTGGCTCATAGTTTGAGGGTATAGGAGATCACAGTCATGATGGCAAAAGATTGAGGAGTCTGACACATTGTACTACCAGGCAAAGAGCAGAGAGCAATGGATGCTTGTCATCAGCCCACTTTCTCCTTTTTAGTCAGTCCTGGACCCCAGCCTATGGAATGTTGTCATCCATATTTAATGTGGGACTTACCATAGGAATTATAGTAGCCAGTATAATTAATCACAGACATCACCAGTGAATTGTTTCCATGGTGATTCTAAATCCCATCAAGTTAAAAATCAAGATGAATCATCACAACTAGCAAGGCCATTCTTCTTAGTGGGGACTTTCTGCAGCATCCTTAGTCAAGGTAGATCACCATGTGATAAGGAAAGACACATTCGTGAGACAGGGCCAACTTGTTCCTAGAGATAACCACTCTGAAGATAATCTATTAACCTTCTAATCCACAAACTGATCAATGCATCCATTAGGGGAAAACTCTCATGACCCAATTGCCTCTTACAAGTCTTACCTGGGCCTGCCTCTTAATCTCCTACAAAGAGGATTAACCTTCAGCATGAGTTGTGGTGGGAGTATTTGAACCATGAAACCATAACTGAAGGCATTGAAGAGCACCCCACTCAGATGCATTTGTTATAATGAGTACCCATGAGAGCCTAAATCCTCCAAATGAATATTATTCAACTTAGCTATGGCATTTTCTGCAGATTTTTACTCCGGATAAGTTTCACAACATACCCTTTGTATTGCTGTTCTTTTGAGCTTTTTTGCTGTTGTTTTTGTTGCAAAAATATATAACTTCACAAAAAACCAAGGTCTAGAAAATAGCTTAAGTTGAGTGCCAAGAGCTAGATGCCAATAGTCACATATTCACTGGTCAAAAATGAGGGAAATGTGACCGTGAACAGCTATTATCTTTATGTAATGCATTTCCATTTTATTTCATTTTTATACCTTTTTGAATTTCTAATGTACCCAAATAGAATATTTTACTTTCTTAATTTAGAAGAAATTATTTCTTGGTTTGCAACCAAATGAAGAACTATTTATGGCACCCAGGGACATTCTTTACTCACTGCCGTGCCAGTTGTAGAAATTAAAATTATTCTTTACAAATATTCGGGAGTATTTTTGAATAGTCTGAAGATGCCGAGATATGAAAATGGACAATTTGTAAGCAGACTGTCCCTCCTGTACCAGAAGCCTTACAAGTATAATTCCTAGGTTAGTAGCATCACATCAAAACAGAAATACGAGTGCTTTTCTCTGCACACACATGTGCAGGCACATGCGCATTCACAAACCCGGCTACTGACTCAGAGATCCCACGGGTGAGGAGTTTTAGCAAAACCAGACCGAGAGCCAGAAAAACACTCGCCCAAGACTTGGAGACTTGTGGGCGGGCTCTCGATGTCAAGGGTAGGTGGCAGTCCTGATTTCTTCCTTCCAGGTCCACACCCTGTCAATTTATTGTTCTTCTGGTCAGCGGGGAGTGTGGATACAGCCTTATTGCCTACGTATATTCTCCCAGGTGCCTGTAAATCTAGTCTCTTCCTAATCAGTCTTCAGTTGTTACTGTTGTCATTAGTCAAACTGCGTCAATCAGCAAAGGGTCCTACAGCTGGATTCCATGAGGCTCAAGATGAGGAGCCTCCCTACTCTTTTTAGCTGGGCTGATTCTGCTTCTCCTCATCCCTCATAGGGGACCTTGGTCTTGCAGGTGCCTTGTCAGGCTTCACGGTGTCCTATGCCTTGTACCTGTGCTACCACAGCAAGTTGAATGACTTACCTGGGGTGTAAACCCGGGATCTTACTTCCTGAACTCTGAAGAACTAAGCGTGTGAGTGCAATAGAAGAGAAGGACAGGGCACATGCCACATTGTAATTCTGTGTTTCTGCTCTCTATTCATACCCCTTGGTACTATACCCTAATGGAAACAGAATGTTTTTATGAAATAAATACACATAGCAAGGAATCAATCACCGTCTTGTTACTGCAACAGATATGACGGACACGAGTAGATGTCTGTCCTCTGTCTGTCACCATTTAAAATGAGCCTACCAGGGAGGACAGATTGCAAATTACACACAATGGCCCTAGATGATACTCTTTTTCAGAGCTGTTTGAAGAATCCCAATCTGCCCTTTCTCAAATCATCACAATCAGTAGCCATTTTGCTTCTGGTCTTTGCAGCTACTGCCAATCCGTGATTGAGGCAGTGGGAGGTACTGGGGGGAAGTGACAGGCCTCCAGCAGTCCCCAACAGGCCAGCTCACTCTCAGCCTGACCTTGAACACATTCCTCATGGCCTTGGGCTCCCTATGTAACTCAGAGACTCACTAAGGAATTTCAAGGGTCCTCCCATTACAGGCAATATATAATTCCAATGTGTTGCCTTCAGGCAAACAAACATGTCTCCTGCAAGCCCTTTTGAGACAAATCAGCCAAATTTGTGCCTACATTCCCTTAGTCACCCAACCAGCATTTCCATCCAGAGGCTCAATCTGGTTGGAAGTTCCAGGAATTAGACATCCTGACTAATTTGCCTGACCCCCACAGCCAGTGAGCAGCCTTGGCAGGCCCATTTGGCATTCTGGTGACATTTGGCTTAACTCTGGCTCCAGCAGGACTTGTCCCAGACTCTGTGCATGCCTGTCTTGGGTGTTCTGACATTATAGATTAGAAGCCCAAATTGCTGAGACATCACCAATCCTATCTAGTGAATCTTGAAGACGCTTCTGCCAATTATAACTCCCAGAAGAGTCTGTCCCAACTTGGGCAGCAGGAGTCAGTCTTAAATTACCTAGAGAGCCCAAGTGCCAGGCCTGGGTTCCATTTGTTTACAAAATAGGCACTTTCAAAGGTCCTTTACTAGGGACTGGCAATTCCCAGGTCCCCTGCTATAGGCTGATGCATAATACATAAGGTGCTGGGAAATGTGTATTCATGAGGGCGGCTTGGCTTTTGTCAAAAAGAACTGTGAAATATTATGATGGAACAATTTTCATTTCTGCCACATTGTTTTTATAGTGCATTCATGACTGGGGATTGAGGGCTTTTTGAGTTTTGTCTGGTGCAGATGTTGCGGTGCGGAGAGCTGCTTCAGACGTCGTCTGTATTTTCCAACTTTGTTGCTGACAATTACACGAAGCAGGGAGGGAGGCTCACCCGTGGAGACAAAGGATGTATGTCCTCAAGTGATCTGGCCTTGATTTATTCAGGAAGGGGGGGTGAGCAGTCAATGATGGAAAGAGGAAAAGAAGGCAGAGGAAAAGAAGGCGGGAGGGAGGGAAGAGGACCAGACGAAACTGCAGGACAAAGAAGCTAATTCTGCTGCCATGTTCTCTGAGTGTCAAGCCTGGGCTGTGGCTTCCAGCTCACCCTTGTCTCCCGCACATTCCTGCTGTTCCTGAGGGAGCATTATTTTCACTTTAGGAGGAAGAAGGAAGCAGAAGCCTGGCAAGAATAGCGGGGTGTGTGAACTCACACAACCATGAGTGCACATTTATATAGGAGCATGTACGAATGCTACCAGACAACCAAAAGAACTGAAGTCAAGTTCAAGTGCCATCTATAGCCATGTGAGCAACAGTCACAGACAGAGGGTGAGAGAGAGAGAAGTTACCACCGTGATTGGGCACCAGTGTCCATTGGCAAGCACTCAGGAGCAATCATCACCACTGTAGGCATGCACAGGAACACTGTGAAGCCAGTGTGCGGCCACATGCTGCACATTCACATACAGGCAGCTTATTTCAGGAGACTCAGAGACTTGCCTGAGGTTCAACAGTTCTTTCATTTAAAAGAAAGGGTGTGTGTGTGTGTGTGTGTGTGTGTGTGTGTGTGTGTGCGCAAATGTACATGGAAGCCAGGGTTTGTTTGATGTTGGGTGTCTTTCTCAATCCTTCTCTTTTTATGTTGTTGTTATTGTATTTCTGAGACACGTTCTCTCTAATAGGTAGCCCTCGCTGTCCTGGCTACCTATAGACCAGGCTGCTTTCAGACTCCCAGAGATCTGCCTGCTTCTGCTTCCAAAGGCTGGAATTTAAAGGCATGCTCCATCATGCACAGCTATTTTTTTCTTTTGTTGTTGTTTGTTTTGTTTGTTTTGTTTTTGAGATAGCCTCTCACTAAATCTGAAACTTAGGAACTGGGCTAGATAAGACATCTTTAGGCCTCAACCTCCCAAGAACTGAGACTAGAGACCCAAACCACCAACCTGGCTTTTATGTTGGCACTAACATCCGAACTCAGGCTTGCTCCTATAGTTTTTTTTTTTTTTTTTTTGTGCCAACATTCTAGTTCCAGATTCTCTCTGAATCTGGGGCCTGCTTCCTAGCTTTAGGAATACTAGCTCCTTACAGCTCCTGATGAGTTCCTGAAGGAAGAAGCTGGCTTTGTTACCCTAAATCTCACTTTCATGAGTTGAGGAAAGCTCAGAATGTAGGTAAAATATATTCACATTAGAGGAACCTCTCATGAAAGAACGGGTGGCAATCTGTGTAAACTGGAAGGCAAAGGGGAGCGGCATGCAGTGCTGGACAGAAGGAGAGCAACACAAAAGGGGAGATGCATAAGAGGCTCATTGCCTTGAATCAAGGCGAGAGCAATGCATATAATAGAATGGAAACTTTGAGAGCAGCCTACTCATAAATAGGTGGATCAGCTTACACTGACAGAAGTCAGAACTGGAGTCAGAAAGCCCATGCAGTATGGCTAAAGGGGAAGTCCATGGTGACCCAGAGTGACACACAGCTGGGAGGGAAGGGTCCCTAAGGCAGTGCCTGAAGAAGCTGTTCCAACTCCAGATGTGTATAGGACACATGGACCTAAAAGTGGTGAGCGGTGTCAGGAAATGGCCTAGGGAGGTAGTATTTTTCTAGCACATGTGCATGTACACTTGAAGCCCCCAGTTCCATCCCCAGCACTGTGCAAACCAGGCATGGCCATGCACGCCTGAAATCCCAGCACTAGGGAAATGGAGGCAGGAGAATGAGAAGTTCAAGGTCTTCTTTGACTACAGCATAAAATGAAAAGCAACCTGGGATACAGGAGACTATACAGAAAAGAAGAAAGGAAGGGAGGGGGGAGGGAGAGACTGACAGAAAGACAAACAGACTGGGAAGGAGGAAAAAGACAAACAAAAAAGGAAGTCATGAGATCATCCGCCTTCTTTCCCAGGCTAGAACATTCATTGTACTGATAATCTGTACATGGAATGAGTGTCTGGAATTTCTGATGATTACCACTTAAGGTTAGGATGGAAAAATCTCTACAAATCCAGTCCCAACACACCCTCCCCTTCCTAAACAGACCCAAGCTTCTTCTCATCTGAGGCTCTTTACACTGGCTCTTCTCTCTGCCTGAAGCATCTCTTCCCTACACAGTCACACAGCCCTGCTCAGTTCACCTCTCTAGCCTCAATTTATCCAGCAGTTTCTCCCACTCTGGGTCTCCAGTGTGCTCAGTGCGCCTCCATGGCAGCTTTGGTGGTGGTGATCTTGCTGCTGTACTTGCCTGTCTCCAGAGCTGTGGGAGTCGGGGTGTCATCTGTTCACCCGTCTGTCCCTAGGACTGAGGATCCTGGGCAGGGCCTAGACAGGGCTCTGCCTATGTTAGAGAGTGGATGAGCCTGCTCACAGTGTGAGACAGGAGAGCACTCACGGTGCATGCCTAAAGGGATTAAAACGCAACACTTGGCGCATGTTCTGCACAGAGCACTTCTGTCTGACTGGCTAAAGTGCACCAGCCATGGGCAAGCAATAATTAGCATGAGGGAACAGATCAAAGCTCTCCCCAGTCCAATCCAAGAGGCTTCCCCGGCCCACCAACCCCTGAGCAATAGGGCAGCCTCTTACACAGTCTTCCACAGACTTGGAACAAATGTGATTTCACCACTCCACGTTCACAGCCACCAATGTCGCAACCGTTAGCCCCAGTTTCACCACCAGCAGAGCAGACAGCAGAGCCCTGCTGGCAACAGCGCCAAGAATACTGAGCTGGAAAAATATTTTAAACAGAGGTGATTTTGCCCCTGAGGTGTGTTTGGTAATGTCTGAAGACTTTTCTTTGCTGTTGTCATTTTAGGGTAGAGGATTGCTAATCTTCCGCAATACACAATACATGAGCTAGCACTCACAATGAACAACTCAGCCCCCGAATGTTAACAGGGTTGAGGTCCTGAAGCCCTAGGGGGACGGACTTTTCAGGAGCTCTGTGTCAGCAACTTGTGCTCTAAGCATTTGTGGGTGGCTCATCAAATTTCCCAGAAGATTTCTTATATTCTCATTTGTTTGGGCTTGACCCACCCATGTGTCCTACCAGGACATGTGTCCTCTCTGTAATCTTTATGTGTGTGTTCGTTGTATGTAGTGTGTGTGTGTGTGTATGTCTTTGTGAGCATAAGTGTGGTCATGCGTGTGCCACAGTGTCTGTGTGAACTATGTGTGTAGGTCCTTGCTTTCCACCTTGAGACAGGGTATCTTGTTTGCCATGCTAGTCAGCCCAACTGGCCTGGGAGCTTCAAGGATTCTCTGCCTCCCAGGTCCCTATGGAAGGGCTTGACTACAGACACACCCTACAAAGTTTCTAGCTATCTAAACTTGTGTCCTCTCATTTACAATACAAACATTGGCTCCAGCCTCAGGACACCAGCCTTCTAATTAGTCAGACTTTCTCAGGTAATCTAATCTCACTACCAAGGAGTCTCCTTTATGCATATTCTCTCTCTCTCCCTCCCTCCCTCCCTCTAGTCTTACAAGCCCTTCTATCTCAGCTCCATGAGGTCTTGGTTGGGATGAAGGAAAACACAATGTAGGAGCACTGTTGGCTTACTCTAAAGATCCTGATGATTTGTGCCACTGCCAGCAGAGAGAAGCGTCTAGACACCAACCTTCAGAGGCGGGGACTTCCAGGGCCAGCTGACAAAGCAGCTAGAAATATTTCATATCAATCATTCCGAGTTTGGGCACTCTCAAAAGGTTAGCCACAGCTAATTCTGACCAGACTATCTGTAAAGCGTGTCCCAGACGGCATTACACACAAACACAAGGCATTGCCACAAGGCTGAGTGACGTCAGAGATGGCAACGTACACCAGAAATGGGGTTCTATTGACTGCCCTCTCTTGGCCTCTCTGGGCTTCACTGTCCACATCTGTCACATGGGATCAGTCATGTCTTCCCCTGCACATCTGCTGTGGAGACCAGAGGACAGGAGAAAAACGAATCAGTGAGACACTGAGGAAACCCAGAGATTATTCTTTGCCAGTAAAAAACCCTATTATAAGTTATTTCAGTAGCCTCCCCAGTCATTACCCTAGCCAAGTCACAATTCGACAATATTTTAGTGGCAAGTTAACTATTGTTCCAAATACCATGTGCCATCTTAGACTTCCTTATGTGGTCCTTGAGTGTTTTCTTGAACATTAAACTGAAAACACTGCAAAGGTAGTGTCCTTTGTTCTGGTTCTGGTTGTCATTTGGTCATCTATGTTTTCCCAGAATGTGTTGTGATACACACACACACCACACACACACACATATATACATATATATATATATATATATATGCACAAATAAATAAGTACAAACTTCTAGATGTTGCAAACAAACTGATTCAAACATTTCCTCACCAGTCACTTCTGGTATGTCACAATGAAGGTGCCCCTGGGCTTGATAACTAGCTATACCTCTGGTAGAAGCTGTTCTATCTCCCTGCAATCTAGACAGTTAATAAAGGTGTCCAGCATTTATTCTATTCCTGGGATGACAGAATCCTTCCTTATCTGTAAGTGACTTTTAAACACAGCTCAGGCATCCTGAAGCATTTAGTGGTTTCATTAAGAGTTTCCCCGAAAGAGAGGCAAAAGCTGGGTTTGCCATTCAGCTTCCAACCACCACGTTTGTGTAAGCAGAACCTGAAGTGGACACTGCCGGGGATAGTTTAGAAGAAATGCAAACACGGGAAGTTACATGTCACTTGGTGCTGGTAACAACAAGGCATGGCTCTTATTAAACTTTGACGATGCAGAAATCTAACGATCTGCAGACTTCTAATTAAGACTCCAATGGTGTCCAGCACCATGTGCCCTGCAGCTGTGTCACTGGAGAAAATAAGAAAGTGGCCCTTGTATCCCATTGCTGTTGATGCTAGGACCGACTCCGCACCCCTCCCCTCCCACATTTTGTGAGGCTAAAAACATGCACAAATAATACTTTTTAAAGCTTCAAGTGCCTTGTTTGTTTTTGTTTTTCCCTCTGTGCTCCAGGCTAAGTGTCCCCTGTTTTCGATGTGATCTTTGGCTAAGCTTCTGAGTGACTAGGTTCCACACCCGTTTGGCAGGGGAACAGGTGGGCAGCTCCCAGGTAACGGTACTAGAATGAGAGAGCAGCCACAACTGCATCGCTTGAAGGCCCCAGATGATCCAACAATTACGTTCTTCATCGTTCATATTTTAGAGCAAGTAGCGTTTACTCTAGACTGCGTTTTTCATCTGGGAAACTCATCTGCCTCTGCTTGGGGTGTGCGGGTCCCCCTTCTCCAAGATGTAATTTCATTCCCCTGGTACCCCTTAGCAGACAGAGGCTTCTGGTGATTAGCCAAATGGGGGGAAAAAGGCTTGTACTTTCTTGCCCCATTATGCATCAATATCTAATTTTCAAACACATCCTCCTTCTCCTGAGAGCCCAGTGCACTAGTGGCTTCTCTCCCCACACTGATCCTGAGGCTAGAACAACTTTGAGTCGTAGCATATACTGAGAGAGAAATGGGAGTGGCTCCTCATCTTAATGGATTTCCAATTTTCAGAGATCATGTTTTCAGATCCAATGCAGGGAACCTTGGGGCTTTCATATCACGGTGAAGAAGAAGCAGAATACACATGGGTGAAGCCATGGGCTTCAATTCCCTTTGGCTGACAGCTTATGAGTTAAATTCAATTCCACTGTCTAGTTTGCAGGTTGGGTGTTTGGATATGGAAGTGGCTCCCAAGATGCTAAGGGAATCTGGAAGAATGACAGTTATCAACATTTACATGGATGTGAGACCATTAACAATGAAAGCATAACAATATGTTTTTATTGAGATACACAGACAAATGCATGGACTAGGGGGTTGCACCTGAAAACATGAGATGCTGGAAGTGTCAAATTGGACTAAGTTTAATGTTCCATATAACTAAAAGCTAACCCTCAAATCTAACAAAAATAGATGGTTGGAATTCAACAAAGTTCTGCTCCAGAGCCAAGACTTGACTTGGATATGCAGAAGACTGTGTCTCACTCTGGTCCTACTCTAAACAGCTGTTCTCAGCTCCAGCAAGCTTCTCAAAGGATGCAGAAAGCTGTTGAGCATGGCAAAGTTGAGTCCATGGAGAACTGGAATGATGTCAGCTTTACACACTGAAAAAGGTGGTCTGGGAGAAAGGACAGTGTGACCAGCCACAACAGCATGGCTTGGGACTTAGAAGGTACCAGAAGGAGTCTGCATCCTAACAAAACCCTTGTTTGAAAGCCAATGCTCCCAGCACAAGTTCTGGAGAGGATGTGGAGTAAGGGGAACTCATCCATTGCTGGTGGACCATGAAGGGTTCATCCACTGAAACAGTTTACTTGAGCTAATGGGAGCTCACCATCCAGCTGGACTGGGAAGGAACAAGCATAGGACCAAACTAGTCCCTCTGAATGTGGTTGACAGGGCAGACTGAGGGGCCACTCGCAGTGGCACTGGGATTTCTCTCTATTGCATGTACTGGCTTTGGAGGATCCTATTCTCTTTGGATGTTTACTTTGCTCAGCCTAAATGTAGTAGGGAGGGCCTTGGACCTTCCAGAAAGCAAAGTGCCTTACCCTCTCTGAGGACTAGATGGGTTGGATGGGTTGGGGTGGGAGGGTGTGTGGAGGGAATGGGAGAAGAGGAGGGAGTGGGATTTTGAATTGGTATTTCTAAATATATATATATATATATATATTTATATATATAATTTATAAATATATAACTTAATTTACATATAATATATATATAAATTAAAAAAAGGACAGAAAAGAAACCCACTGTTCCCGAGAGCTACACTGGTCATCTCTGCGATACAGCACTCTGACATGCGCACAAGGTAGCCACGCTCACTTGCTGTCCTTTCACCGTTCTGTTCCCTGTCATCCCTGAGTAGACACAAGGGGTCAGAAGATTTCTTTTTTGTCTTCTTTGCCCTACTGAGAGGCACAGTGATCCAACAGGAAAAGCATGGGTTTGGTAATGAAATCCCAAAATGAAATCCCAGTAATCTGAAATCCCAGCCCTGTTCTCTGGTTGCCTGATGACTTGGGATGTTTATTTATTTAGCATCTTTCTCACTCACTTTCATCCTCTTTAGAATGTCCCACACTGGGTGTTAGAGTTGGCACTGCAGTTTATAGCATTGCTGTTCTTCTAGAGGACCTGGGTTCTGTTCCAAGCACCCACACCAGGCAGCTGTCAATCACCTGTAACTCCAGCTCCAGGGAGTCCGATGACACCTCATCTGGCCTCCATAGGCATTCAGGTAGTGTGTGCGTGTGCACACACACACACAAATAAGAATACATTTTTAAAAACAACAAAAAATGTTCTCTATCAGGTTGTTCTTAAAGTTTAAAAAGCTAGTTTTGGAGCTGGATCATGGATCAGGTCAGTGATCTTAATTACAAAAGTCTGTATATGCTTGATATACGTTTTCCCAATTTCTTTACCCATATTTGGTTGGATCCACGGACGTGAAACCAACGGGTAAAGAGGGCCGACCTGAGTCTCTGTTTCTTACCATCTGTAACTCCAGTTCCATGGAATCCAGCTACCTCTAGATACTTTTTGGCCTCTGAGGGTACTAAGTATACATGTGGTACAAAAGCTTACATGTAGGCAAAACACCTATGTACATACAATAATGTGTGTGTGTGTGTGTGTGTGTGTGTGTACACACACTAGTCCCTATATGCCACATAGGGCGATAATTAGTACATACCAACTGTCCCCAATTTCTCTCCATAGGCCCTTTTCCAGTCCTTTCCCTCTCTTCATCACAGAAAACACACTTGAAAATCAGCCAGTGGAATCAAAAGTCCAAATCAAAAGAAGCGAACATGCAGCAGTAAGGTAAGGGAGTGCCATTTTTCAAGTCATCTGAGAGCTGAGTCACACCATTTCTGGGCTACTGTTTCCTCAGCCATGCATGGGAGATAATCATGGCTCCATACAGAGTTTGGTAGAGGATGGAACTGACGTGTTAGAACATCGAAAACAAATTCAGAAAGAAGGTTGACAGGTTGACATCACTACCTGCTCCCTAAGCAAAAAAAAAAAAAAAAAAAAAAAACAGCCACCCCTAAGCCATCAGCTAGGCGATCAGTTGAGCTCTCATTAGCATAAGTATTTTGCAACAATGTCATTTTAATACTCCCCAAGAGCACCTGTTATCTGTCCCACAAATTGGAGCCTCTATGCATAACTCATCAAGAAGCACTTCCCATGTAGCCTAAGTGAAGGAGTGCCATTCCACCCAATAAAGCAGATGCTAAACAAAACAAAACCCACGCTGTGACTTTAATAGTTGATCAATTTGCAGATAAAGAGCCTTAATTCTTCTCAGCTTTGGCCTGACAGCAGGAGGTGAGTTTCCACTCGGAGATGACTGCTTTGCCAAGAAGCAGAGGTTCAAATTGGCCCTCTTTCCCCTTAGGTTCCAAATCCAGGGATCCAAGCAAATACGGATAAAACATGTATCAAACATATATAGACTTTTCTAATGAGTCTCCAAACACCATAGCATAGAACTATGTATATTGCACTTATATTACATTAGATATTACAAGTACTTTAAAAAAAATGCCTTAAACAGTATGGGTGGATTACATAGGTTACATGCAAGTGTTATACCTTTATATAATGGGATTTGAGTATCTGTAGGTTGTGGTGTCTGTGGGTATCCTAGGAGCAAACACTCAGATACTGAAGGATGACCATAAATATTCAAACTGTGGAACATGCATAGGAAAGTTAGACCATGGTACAAAGCGATACAGAAGAATTTTCAAGTCGTCGGGGGAGGTGGCCTGTTTCAGACACACCTGAGCAGCCTGGGGCTTGGTGGAAGAGTTTTGTTGCGGCATATTTATTTTGACTCCACGTGCTGCCCAGTTGTAGAGACCAGCCTTCTAAGTCAAGCATGGAGCTGGCCATACACTGTTAGTAACTTGCATCAGACAAGCAGAGTGAACAAAGCAAGGAGCCGGGGTCTAGGCTCCAGTTCAGCTGCCTGCCTACCTCTCTGTGCCCTCTGAAGGCTTTTCAGCTCCCAGGAACTACGCCTTTGTCATGGTTTGGCTATACTTTACCAAGTTTCCCTCAAGAGTCCTTGTGCTAAAACAGTATTGGGAAATGGCAGAACCCTTGAGAAGTGAGGCCATATGCACATCTCACGATTGATGTACTTATGATCATATCTATCTCTCTGCTCCTGGACAGCTTCCACTGGGAGATAGAAAGGGAGATGACATGATGGTGGTTATAGATTAAATTGTGTTCTCCTCCATACTCATGAGCTAAAGTCATCCTCCGTTCTCAGTACCTCAGAAAGTGGTGTGTGTAGAGAGGATTTTAAACAGTTAATGAATTTATAATAAGGCATTGGGCCGACCCTTATCTAATCTGCATCCTTCTAGGGAGAGGCAGTTAGCATGCTGGCATGTATAGAAGGAAAGTCAGCTGTCTGCGGACACAGAGAGAAGGGGCTGTGTGCAAACCAAGAAGAGATGACAAAGAAAAAACCAACCCTGTCCACACCTTGACCTCAGGTCTCACACTCCCCAAGCCTTTGGAAAGTTTCTCTGCATGAGCCACCCAGGCTGTAGTGCCTTGTGATGGTATCCACAGACGTACAGGTGACATGATCTTTACCCATGTTTGCAGCTGACAAATTGGAATACTCGCACTTTCCAAATGTCAAGTTTTCTTTGGAACGAGACAGTCATTTTCCTCTATCTTTGGGGTGTAGAGAGTAGAGTTTACAACATATTCTACAAAATACTTTGCTACTTTAATGGTTTCTCTCCCCCTTGTTTAAAATTAACTCATAAAAAAAATCCTTGCTCATTTGGCCTAAGTAGTTAAATTGTTCATTTGAGCCAATGGCTGTTAATAGTTCATATCAAGAAGTTTGACCTTCAGGACAACAGGGAGCTCCATAAAGTGGCACAGACACACCGTCGTGCCTGCTATCATTGAACTCAGCTGTCTCTGAGAGCTTGGGACACGTGTGACATCTGTGGTATGGCTAGGACAATTCCCTGTGCCCCTCTGTAACCCAATGCCTGTGTCATACTGAAAAGCTCCAGCCAGGAGAAAAGGTACTAATTGAAGGCCTGCGGTTTGCAGGCCTTGAGGGAGGAAACTCTTCAGAGGGCCCTCCCACACCTCCCTGCGTCTGTCAGTCAATCAACACACAAGTATTGGCAGCCAACTGAGCGCAGTGCAGCAAGAGTGGTTGGAGAAAAATATAGAAATCTGAAGAAACAAAGACCCCACTGGAAGCATTACAAATTAACCAAAAGAAACAAGATCAGAGACAAAAAAAAAAAAAGAAAGGACTATTCCTTCCAGGGAACCCCACAGTGTCGTTTGAACTGCACTAATACACCCCTTTCCTCCATAATGAGTTTAGGGTTTCCCCTCATTTAGCACACAATACTACTTGCATTCCCTGCTTTCTTGTTGCCAGGGCGCTGATTCTGGCAGACGATGTCAGACATTAAACAAAACGCATATGGACACACACAGGCACGCACGCCCACCGGAAGCTAATTTCCCTGCGGTTTCTATAGTCTCAGTTATTTTCTCTAGCCCTCCTTCCAATCTTTGCCTCAATTGCCACAGAGCATAGAGTTGAGGACTTGACATTTCCTTTGAATTAAGGCTGCGAGTTAAGTGGACATTTTCCCTTAGATGGATGGCTATTCTGCGCCTCCCCACTGCTAATCGCGCCCAGCGCTTGAATCTCACCTGTTCCTTTCATATGCACACGCTCTGCTTGAAATTTGCCAGCAGGTCCTCAATAAAGAAATAGCCCCGATTGCTCATTAAAAGCAAGAGAGAAAGCAATTAAAATACAAAAGGCAGAGCAAAACTTAACGCTCAGTAGTTGAAAGTTGGGCAAACGTTGTTGAATGCTGGGAACCCATATAAAACGTGGGAGGGGGAGCAGGAATTGAAGACCCCAGTCAGCAAAAGCAAGTACACAAACAGACTTGCGCCTCCCTGGCTCAGGAGGAGAAGACCAAGGAGGCAGTGGAGCCACACAGCGAGCCTGGTGCCCAGCATTTAGTTTTTCAATTTCGTTTCGATTCGATTACATTCATTCAGTTCACTGAAGTGAGCTAAACGGGAAGTATTATTTCCTTTAATAAAAAATTGTGTCCCTTTTATTTTATTTTATTTTTTTCAGCAAAGCTCATAGTTTGGACAGGGTCAGCTTTCACCAGGATGTAAACTGCAGAGGAACAGGGCCTTGCTTGTAAGGCTCCCAAAACTTGATCTCAAGTTCTATTATTGCTTTCTTGAAATTAACCTCAGAGCAAGGGGCCCGGCACGTTCATTTGGCCATGGCCAGCACAAGTTATTGATTTTTAGACCACAGACCCTCTAGATGCTTCAACCCCACCCCCGGGTGTCTAGCCACAACCTCCTTACATGTGTGTTTGCTCTCTTCCTCTCTCCCTGCCCCTCTCCCCCTTCTTCCCCTATCCTGCTCTGGCAAAGAAAACTGAAGTTAAAGGAAGCCATGCTGTGACCTAGCCACCCTACCCCCTTGCAGTCTCAAGACAAGTCAGTGGTCCTACCTGTTCTGGCCCCCATTCCCATTAGCACACAGGCTGTACCAAACTAGATTACTTGGTATGAAACTTGCCCATCTTCTGGAAACCTAAAGGAGTCAGCTACTCCCGTTGTTCTTGGGATTTAGATGAAAGGTTTTTCTCCTCCCATGGATGCTGCCTGTGGCCATAGTATCCTATCTCTCCTGATAGTCCAGGAATTGTGTCTTTCCCTTTAAGATCCTCATCAGCTATACATGGTAACTACCTCTCTGAATGCAGCTCCATTTGGCCTGATCACCCTCTTCAGGTTCTCCTATCCTCCACAGAGTTCTTCTGGGCCAATCATATGTCAGCTCCTTTCTGTAAAACCACATGTTAAGTTACAGTATCAAAGGATTCTTGCCTTCAGAAAATTCTGGGTAAACTACAGAATATTCTCCTAGGTCCACCTTTGAAGTCTAGTCTCACCCACAATGTTTGCATTGCTTAGCAAGAGCCATTTACCTGATCGTTCTTGGTGTCTGGTCAGGTCTCTAAGCCTATAGCACTGTGTCAGGAATATAGTAAGGGAGCAGCGTATTAGAGAAGACAGTTGACTTCTTTAGAAGGAAACTCTTCTTCATCCAGACTACAGGCAAACAAAACAAATAAGAAACAGCATGGGAGAAGGCAGATGCCATGTGCATGACTTATACATGGGCATGGAGCTCATGGCCCAGCGCTTTTGAACACAAGCTTTTTCCTCAGCTCACCCACCCACTCTTATTCTCAGAATGGACTGCTTTTTTCTTAGAGAGTTCTCCATTTCTTCACCAAACCATGAATCTTTGGTGCAGTTCTTTGTCCTGGGACCCAAGAACTTCAAAACTCTAGCAGATGCCCTTGGAATTTGGGTGGGCACCTGCAATGGCATTCCTTTGGTTAGTGGCGATTGCCCTGGGCAGTCTTCAGCAGGAATTCTACTAGGAAAATTTAGCTAGAATCCCTCTGTTACAGCTCACTTTGGTTGTCAATTTGACACACCTGGAAAGAGGGAATCTGAATTAAAGAACTGCCTCCATCAGACTGGCCTATGGCCATGTCTATGGGGACTTCTTTTTTTTTTTAATACCTAATTGATATGCACAGTTGGCAGTAGCATCCCTGTGCAGGAGGTGGTTTAGGCTGTGTAAGAAAAGTAGCTAAACATGAGCCTGGGAAGGAGCCAGTATGTAAGTGGCCTTTTCCCATGATCTCTACTTTCTTTCCCTCCTTGAGCTCTTGCTCTGGTTTTCCTAGGTGTTCAAGCTGTAAACTAAAACACTTTCTTCTCCAAGACATTGATTTGATCAATGACTTACCATGACAACAAAGCAAACCGGGACCTCCTGTTACTTCTAATATTTCCACCTGGTAATTTTTTAATCAATGACCACTCTATCCTTTGGCTATTAACTCCTTGCTGTCTATGCTGTGTTTGAAAATGTACCCAGTATCTCTCTTATACTGTAAAGCCCCATTGAAGTCATCCCTATCGATACTCCAATAGTTTGGAATAGTCTGTTTTCCTGAGCTATAACAAACACCAGTGGATAGATGTTCTTTAGTATTCTAGTCTGGCCTGCTATTAGAATCAGTAAGCATTCCAGCTGAATATATCCTTTCTATACCTTGTTCCAGAACCCAAAATGCAAGAAATGCTTTTGCCCTAGCCCCCTGCTTGGCTCTGTTCTGTATACAGATCCTCAGTTGGTGCCACTTGCCAATAGGATCAGTTAGCCCAAAGGAAGATGGATGATTGATTAGAATTAAAATAAAAATCCTAGGTGGAACTTCCCAGGAAGGTTTTCGGTTGACCCTGAGTAATTGTGCAGAAATGAGTCTCCTTTCAAATCGTTCTGCTCCTGGGTAAGTAGTGAAGAACTACCATCACCACAGAACAATGTACCGAGCAATAAAATTCATCCTAGGTGTTAATTAGCTCAATATTTATCTCATCTAATATGCAAATTAAGACACTGTGGTCTCATTAGCGTCATCTGAATTTCCTTTAAGCAAAACTAAATCTCCTGCCAATGCAAGAAACAGAGAAAAAAGGAGGGAAAAAAAACAAACATCAGTATTTCTTTGAAGCTAATGAGGATGTGATTTGGTTCTCCCTTTGTTATGAGGTAGCAAGTTAGGAAAAATACATTTTAAATATGCAAAGTGTGGCCTGACCTCATCTATCAGAAGCGAGAGCATAACCTTGATGATATGTGGTTATTAGGCTTCTGCACTGAACTTGTCCACTGGATCTGGGTCTCGGGAGCAGACAGGTGAGTCTGCAGTGAGGTTGCAATTGGGAGCTTCACAAAGAAGGCCATGTTGCCTTTAAGAGCCACTGAGAACAGATGTTACCTCCATGGTGTAAGAGCAGGAGACTCTTGTTTTTAACGCTATGAATCTTAAGAATAAGAGATTTTGTCTCAAATTCAGAAAGAGCAAAGACGCTTAGTCCCCTAAGTTCTACCTCCCCATTTTAGGATTTTAAATTTTACACCACAGGAATGAATCATCAGATATCAAACTGTGTCCCTAAAGGGTGGCTACCTGCACCGAAGATATAGCAATGACACAAATTGATAATTCTAGAAATATCTCCGACATTCTAAGTCTTTGGCAAGCTGCTAGGAATTCCACAGTAATCAGGCTCAGGATATTACCCCAAGATATTGTTACCAGAATTAAAATCGAGGCTGTTATGTCACAGGTGGTGGGGCCCCACAAGCTGGCAGTACTCTACATCTTCTACCTGATGTGAGGGGCTGACAGGGGACACGTGCTATTCCCATGAAGTTTTTCAGCTGTCCCCACCCCCCACTGCCTGGGTATGAGACTCAGCCTGATCATAGGCTCCTACTATGAGTTCTATGAGTTATTTGCTAATTTAGCCTGCTGCCCCCAGGTACAGGATCTCTCCTATTGGTTTCGTAGGAGCCTAGGCAGTTTCGTGGATGCTCACCTTACTAGACCTGGATGGAGGTGGGTGGCCCTTGGACTTCCCACAGGGCAGGAAACCCTGACTGCTCTTTGGGCTGACGAGGGAGGGGGACTTGATTGGGGGAGGGGGAGGGAAAGGGGAGGCGGCAGTGGGGAAGAGACAGAAATCTTTAATAAATAAATAAAAATTAAAATTAAAAAAAAAAAAGAAAACCAATGAGCAGCAGAAAGCGCTTCAGTGGTAGAACTGCAATCTCCCCGCTCATTCTCCCCCTCTCCACATCTTCCTCTGTGTTATAGCTTGCATTTAAAATTCTAGCCTGAAAGACGTTTGACTCACAACCCCTTTCTTCCTTCCCCACCCCCACCCCAGCCTAACATAGGGTGTAGACAAGTTAGTAGTAGATAATGAGATTGATTCAAAGGGCCATCAATTTGAGAAGATGGAGGTTGCTCAACCTTCAGTCTGCATCTTGGGGGTCTCAGGGCTGGCAAAGACCTTTAGTAGGAACAGGAAGGATGTTAGGAATTTTTTTCTAACGCAAGCTCTCTGCCGGAGCAAAAATCCCAATCAAGCCAAATCACAACAATCCAAATAAAAAATTATCCAGGTTTAATGAGATTTCTGCACTCTCGGGTGGCCCCAAAGGGGAACTGGGAGGCCGCTAATGCCCTGAAGGGCAATCAGGAGGCCGCTAATGCCCTGAAGGGCAATCAGGAGGCCGCTAATGCCCCGAAGGGGAGCTGGGAAACCCCTAATGAGACCACCAGGAGGAAAGAAAAGAGACCATGAGGAAACTTTCCAGGGAAGCAGTTTAAATAGACTGAGGGTGTGGTCAAGATTTTGGTGGGCTCATCTTGACCTTCCTCCAGGGAGCGGTCGAGACTTGGCAGGCAAAGGGACAGGGCCTTCAAAGATGGAGGCCAGAGACGGGGCTTACGGGGAGGGAGAGTAGGACAGTAGGGCTACTTGCTGATTGAAATCTTAGTCCAGGACTTGTGTCAGTTTTTTGGGGGTTTTGTTTGATTGTTGTTTGTTTGTTTTTGACAAGATGAAACATTACAATGAACCTTCCCAGCCAGTTCCTATATTTTCTTAAATCAGCGGTCTACAAGTCAAACCTCACAGATTTACAGAACCAAAGACTCAGCAAGGAGTCACAAAAGCCACCGCATGTTCTAGGTTCCACAAAGCTAAGGGCTACTTAGCAGTTAACGTCTTCCTTAGACTCTAGCATTCCACCCACGGAGGTGCCAGTGTCAACCTTGCTAAGCAACTACGATGAGGAGGCAGACAGAAAATGAAAGATAACGTTAAAGGCATGCTCGGTCACAGTATGGCTATAGGAGACTCTCCCAAAAGACTCCTGGCAGATAGGGATTATTTTGTGCTGCTGTTTTGAAGCCCAACAGCCACATGAGAGGTCCTGAGAAAGTTACACTTTTGTAAGAGATATTTACAGTATAAAGGGCATCACTGTGAGGTTGCTCCCCTCTCTGCACCAGAGAGAAGACCTAGAACACTGCGGACCATGAAACCATGAGGAGGTACCAACTGATGACTGTCTAACAAACCTCACTTTTCTTTTATAGGGCTTCCCTGGCCAACCCATCTCAATCAGGGCTTGCCCTTTCCTTCTCCCTGCAGTTCAAAGAAAAGTGTATTCAAGCCTGAAGGCTAAGGCAACTCCTTGAGATCTATTCTAGAGGTTTACTTAATTCACTGAGTTATTTCCCATGCATATAGATCACATTCTTGTATTAAGCATGTATTTTCCATATCTTAATCTCTCTTTTGTTCAAGAAAGTTTCTGTACAGACACAAGCAAGGTGATTGATAGCTGAAATAGCTTCCCTTCCCTTACAATGTGCCTTACTTAGCTCTTACTTCCCCACGACCTCAAAAGGACCTTAGTGTCTCTCTCTGTCTTTGTCTTTCTCTTTCTCTCCCTCTCCCGCTCTTTCTCCCTCTCTCCCACCCCTCTCCCTATCTATTTGGTTCCAGGGTTCGTAGGTCACTAGTCCAAGGTCATGCAGTTGAAACTTTGCCCAGTTGGAATAGATGGATCAAAGGAAAACAGCAGGCCACAAGGAGGCAGTCTAATTGGTGAGGCATCCTGCAGGCCGCAATAGAGAGGTTGAAAGGGTAGGAGATGCCATAGTCCCTGCTTGCACCTTGTAGAGCCTCCACGTCCTAAGGCCACAAGCCCCAGGTGGTCCTCCTCTCCTGATTTTGACAAGTTATTTGAGATCTGTGCTGTGAACACAGACTATCTTACTCTCCAGGGCCAAGGGAGACCTGTCTGCATTCCGAAACTTCCTGGACCTGAAAACTGAAAACCACTTCTGAGGCAGACAGAAGCTGATTTCCATATGTCGCCAGGCGTGTCAAGTGTCACAGACACGGAACAAGAAGAATTCTCTGCTCTGGTGACCAGGGAGCAGCAAGAGAAGCAGGAAGGTTGCCCTCCGAGGCTTTGAGAGGAAGCAGGAGAGAGAGGCCACGACCTTCTTGTGACCTTTGGCTCATAAATGACAGACTCCCCAAAGCACTTCTGTCTAGCTGGATTCTCCACCTGTGAGCTTAGCCTTTCCCTAGAAACCAAGCCGCAGAGCAGAAGGCAAGGTATCTGGATGCGTCTAGGTCACCGTGGGGACCTTGTGACACGTCTCTCACTGCCAATGAATCCAGAACCAAGTGAGCGACATTGAGCTTCTGTGGAAGGAAGGTCCGAGGCTGCGGTCTTGATGTCCCATACTAGAGCTTCAAAGATGCTTCTTATTTCCACATTTCAGAAAATATAATTACACACTTCCCTGTCCCTTCCCTCCCCCAAGCACTTCCCATGTCCCATCCCTCCAACCTCTCGCATGTACCCCCATCTCTCAAATTAGCCTCCTTTTTTGGCTTACTTTTGCTTTATATAAATATGATATATACATACAGATATATCTATATAATAAGTATAAACAAACATGCAAATACAAGCTACTGAATTCATTTTTGTTTGTTTGTGTACAAAGGGTTTCAGGACTGAATATTTTGTCTTGAATATCCAGTCAGGGAGCTCATCCCTAGGAGAGGCTAATTCTCCCTTCTCTAGCAGTCATTGGGGGCCTGTAGTTCCTCTAGAGATGAGACACCTGAGACTGTCACCCTTCTATGTTTATTGACATTGACCTTGTTCTGATCTTGTTTACCTATCCATTTCTAAGAGCGGCAGTTACACAGAAGCCTTCCCCGTGTTCTTATGCTTAGAATCCTTCTGCCCCCTCTTTTGCAATGTTCTCAAGGGTGCTTTTCATATGGTCTCGACACTTCCTCAACCACTGAGCTCCACAGCATGAACCAAAGGATATATGGACCCACAGGCTGGGAATCTTGAAGGACCCCAAGGCAGAAATGGCTTCTGAGAGCCAGAGAGTCAAGAAAGCATGGTGGAAGGTATGTGCCACCTCATTGGCTCTCTCCTAACGTTATAACCATTAAACGAGCATTGTCCTTTCCATTTCAAGGACTGAGGAACTGAGACTAAACATACCAAAGAAAGGAAGAGTCTTGGAGCATCTGTTGAGTACTTACTGTGGCAGGCAGGCCATGGGGGACACATGTAAGAAGACCCTGCAAAATAGAAACAAAGAGAGAGAAAGGTTGGTGGTTTGGGAGTTCCACATACAGAAAGGGTGTTCTTCTTCTCTAGGTAGGAAAAGTAAATATTACATGATGCCTGTAAAAATTACACCCCGTCACAGGATCATCCTGGGAACAGAGCAGAAGCAAATTTAAGCTGGACTCAAACCTAAGCCAAGGTGGGAGAGGTGGACACAGAAGCCCCAGCTCATTGCCTGCTCACTTGAGTGTGAATGGAGTGGGGTTAGTTTTTGTTGTTGTTGGCTGGCCTTGAACTTGTGGTCATCCACACCATCCTCCCAAGTTCTGGGATTACAGGTGCATGCCACCACACCTGGCTGAAAATGGGTTTTGAAGTCTAATGTTGCATGGAGTTTCTGTGTCTTTTGCTGTTTGTACATCTGCTGATTGATGATATGTTTGCTTTCTTTCTCTTTTTTTTTCCATTCAATAAACTTGTTAACATAAACTTGCTCTCAGAATGATTGCCTTGGGTTCCTTTAAATTATGTAATAGATTTTACTAAATGAAATATACATGAGGAATAGGCAAGATCTAAAACAAAATCATAAAACTCAGACCCACATGAAGCGACCACTTGCCTTGAGAAGTAGATTGTCATTAACTTCCTGGACTCTGAATACTGCTCTCTCGGAATCTGACTCCTAGCAATATAGTTCGTGTAACTAATTTTAATGGAATTCATTAAAAGTTATACTTCATTGGATGCTATAGATCTTAGTGATTCATTGACGCCTGTCCCCATTTCACAGGCAGAGATGTCAAACCCAGAGGGATTCAGATAAATCAGTTTGCCAGAAAGTACTTTGGAGAGCCAGGATGTACCTGGATCATCCTCATGGATCTGGGTCATCCTCATGCCCACTGGAGGTGATACACTCATTGTACAATTCCAGGACCCCCCTGCTTCTGCTGGCAGGATGGAGATGGGTGTCCTCTTTCTAGGGTTGTGTGCTCTGGGACCTATCATACTCCTGCTTCTACCTCTTCGCTTTGCACACACATCTTCAAGTGTCTGCCAGGTCCCAATGCCTACAATTTAGGAAATCCGACACAGCTATTTGTTTTATTTCCCATTATTTTATTTGCCACAGTGAGCCTACTAAAAATTCCTCCACATATAGTACCATCCTGGACAAATTCCACTTCACACTACAGCGAAAGTGTCTCTCTTGCTTTATTGTCCCAGTATCCAGAATGAAACATAAGCACTGAGTGATACAAGAGTTTGGAAGATGATGGTGATGAAGTCAAAAGGAGATTTCAACAGTTAACCAGGGCTGCTGTGTGGCTGTATTCCATGGAATGGGATTTAAATGCAGCAAGAGTAGGAGAAGGAAGGAAAGGAAGGAATTGTGCTCACTGAGCACTCGCAACAAGCCAATACCCCCCAAAAGGTCTCCCATCCATGCTTCTGAATTCCGCTGTCATAGCAGCCCTGGAGGCAGTGAATTTATAATCCCCACTTTAGGGATGGACATACTGAGAATTTAAGTACCAAAGGACACAGGTTTAAGGACATGGATTGGTAAGTTTGTTGGTTGGCAGTTCAAACAATTTTCTTCTGAGCCAAGCTCTTTGCTCTTTCAGAATTATGGGTCAATTACAAATGCCCGCTCAGAGGAGAACCTCATAGAGCATCTTCTGAGTTGAGTGTGAACTTTCCAGGTGAGAGAAGAATCTGAGTCTGAGGACTTCCTACCAGAGCAAACAGTGTCATGCCCAGCCTACTTGTCAGTATATTCCTGAGAAGGGGAGTGTGGATTCAGGAAAGACATAGAGAATAGACAAGACACAGAAGATAGAGTCACGAGGGCTTCCAGGGAATACTGTAACAAAAGCCCCGAGTTTATCACTCACCGTCCTTATACACCCCAATCAAAAGGGGAGGGCACAACTGAAAAGCTTCTGTAAAACAAAGGACACAATCAACACAAGAAAACAGCAGCCTACAGAATGGGAAAAGATTTCCACAAACTCCACAACAGACAGAGGTTTGATGTCCAAAATATACAAAGAACTCAAGAAACTTGACATCAAAAGAACAAATAATCCAATAACAAATGGGGTACAGACCTAATTAGAGAACTCTCAATAGACAAATCTAAAATGGCTGAAAGATACTTAAGGAAAAGCTCAACATCCCTATCCATGAGAGAAATGCAAATCAAAACAACTCTGAGATTTCATCTTACATCTTTTAGAATGGCCAAGATCAAAAACAGTAATGACAGCTTATGCTGGAGAGGATGTGGGGTAAAGGGAACACTCCACTATTGCTGATGGGAATGCAAACTTGTACAGCTGCTTTGGAAATCAATATGGTGATTTCTCAGAAAATTAGGAAACAATCTACCTCAAGTCCCAGCAATACCATTGTTGAGTATATACCCAAAGAATGCTCAATCATACCACATGGACATGTGCTATCAATAACAGAGGTTCATAGGCTGCCTTGGATCCCTAATCCTAGCCTACCTACAGAGTTAAGATGATGACTGATAAACCTTTCTCTAACTCTGCAGAACCCAGAGAAGATAATGACTCTGTAACACCTCTCCTTAGTCTTTGGCACTCTGAAGATGTCTGTTTGAAAACTACAGGACATAACTTCAAGAGATCAGGCCCCTTCATCATATCCTGGGGAATAAGTAAAAAGGGCCTGTGGGTCAAAGCTGATGAAGATCACCCATTCAGTTCACAGCCTTCCAGTCTGTCGTTTAACTATATCTCCTTTCTCTCCCATCCCACGGGGTCATTAAAGACAAAAACAGAAGCATGAAAGCTTTAGGACCAGATAGGAAGAGGGTCAGCAGGAATAGGCGGGAGATAAGAGAGTAACAAGAAAGGAACTTGATCAAAATACATTATATATACATAGATAAGAAAATGTTAAAACAAATACATCATTGTAATTAATATATAATACTCTTAAAAAGTCCATCAAACCCCTAAATTACCTTGAACATATCTGATTCCTTTCTATCAATCCTGTCTCTTGAATATTGACCTTCAAGTGGCATATTACCACTTACATATTACTAGTAATACAGACTTATCAAAAATATGTGATAATCCATGATGCCTAAAAAAAGGCACCAATACTACAGCACCGCCTTCACCAATCTCCTATATACATTTCTGCCATAATTGCATCAAAAGAATGGACACACAAAGTCACAAGCTGTGTATTGTGATGTTGTACGTACACACTCACACAATCCTTTTATGTAGAAAACACATACAGGAACATATTCCATTATTAAGGATGTGTTTCAAATCAACTCAGGGATGCTAGACAATCCAATGAATGATTGAGAGCCTCTGGTTATTCGTTTGACATAAGTTCCTACCTAATACCATTCACAAAGTTCCAGAATTACTAAAGTGCCAAATATTGAACAAGTTAATATATTGAATGGCTCGAAGAAAGAGGAATGTATTTATAACATTGAATAATATCAGACCTTTAAACACAAATATTATGAAAGGAAAGAACAAAACATTGGATTATAAAATTAGATGAAAAACTGCATTCAAAATACAGCAGTCCAAAGATTGATAACGGAACACCTAAAACAATGCCTGATCGATAATAAAGGTCTAAAACACATCAACAGAAAAATGACCTGAGGATTCTTATTGGCAATTCACACAGAGAGAAGCATAAATAGTCAGTGATATCGAAGCATATTTTTCCCCCCACTGGTTATCAGGACAAAAATTTTCAAGCAACCATGAGATGCTGTTTGCATTTTTGTTACCATGAATCAAACAAGTATTAATATGCATGAAATTTTGGTAGGGGATGGGGAACAGGGGTCTCTGCCTGGCTTCGAAGAGCTTCAATCGACTAGACTATCAGAAAGAAGAGCAGAAGATGCAGGCTGGCCCAATGACAACACCTGCTTAACCACCAAAGGCAAATGCCACAGCTGCAGACAAGAAAATGTTGGACCATACCCCCACCCCGGACCATGTATAAAGGCTTAGCCTCCAGCTGGGCACTACTGTGAGGTGGTAAAATCTTCAGAAACACAGGGTTTTGCAGGGCCCTTTCTGATCATTGAAGGTCTGTCCTGTCCTTGAAGAGAATAATGAGAACGAAGGGGTTTTTTGTTTGTTTGTTTGTTTGTTTGTTTGTTTGTTTGTTTTGGGGGGGTTGTTTGTTTGTTTTTGCTAAGTATTGGATCTGGTACGTTAACTCCATCAAGTGCTCTAGCGTGTTAGACTGCTTTCCTCAACCCCAAAGCCTAAAGGCAATGCCTCTGCCTGCTCTGGGATCAGAACCTTTAAAACAGTGTGCCAAACCAACGCTTTCTCCCCAGTCATTGATTTTGCCGGGACTAACAAAGGAAACAGAAATCTGGCACAGCTGTTACATTCCCGGACTCTAACTGGGTCCATGTGGCACCTGAGAGCTTCAAGGCTCTCTCTCTGTGTCCTGCAAAGCAATTTGTTCTGGAGTCTAAAGATCCAGACATGGGGGCGTTAGGCAAGAAAGCAACTCAGAAGCTGCAGCCCCGGGTCAGAACGTTCTCTAGAGCACCGACTAGTTCGATTCAGGAGGAATGAATTGGAAACAGAGGAGGTTTTCCTGGGGGGGGTACCCGATCGCTGTGTGCGCGTCCCCGTGCCCAGTGTTTGCTGCTTTCCCGTCTTCACTCACTACCATCCCCACACTGAGGACAAACCTCACAAATGAGCATAGGAGAGATTCAGCAGAGAAGCAAAGAAGCACCGAGTCTTGCAGCTCTAAACATGCTGCAGCTGCAGCTGCTAGCCCTCACCTTGCCCGGGTGTCTGGCGATTTATAGTCCAGCCTCAGAGCCCTTGCTGAGAAAAATCTCCCTCGGTGAGTTCCACAGGGCCAGTTGTCAGGTTCTATCCTCAACCTGGAGGAAGTTACCTCTAATGACACCTCCAGGAAGGACCGCCCTCCCTTGCTCTTCCAAACCCCTTCCATTCATTACAGGGCCTGAACACCCAGAGGCCCTGACACAGCACCTGTGGGAGCAGTACTTTGTCTTTCTGCAGGAGCCAGTGTTGCTATCCCGGAGAAAGGCCAAGCATTTCAGACTCCTTCAAGGAGCCTCGCATGACTTATGAGGTTTATTTAGAGCCTAGGAGTGCCTTCCCTGTGTGGAGAGAAGCTAGGCCTCCTCCTGGCTAGAGGCCTGGACAATTATGTGCTGGAAGATTGGCTGGCAAGAAGCTGTGAGGCTCTCTCCAAACTACATGGCAATTTGCTCTGGAATCTGAAGGCCTAGGCCAGGAGTAGGGGTATTGGGCAAGAGGGTACTGAAGACCTTAAAGATATTCTTCAGGAAGTAAATGCCTAAATCTGTGCAGGTGGGGGGTGGGGGGCCAAGGGGGACATAATGGGGTTCACTCAAAGAGGCAGAACAAGAAGAAAACTCCATGACCTGCAAATGGCAGTAACTTAAGTTAGTCAGAAAGCTTGGTGGCTGAATGTTTAAACCCATTTTAGAGATAAGAACTTTCTGTTGTTGCTGTTGCTACATCCCCTACAGTTACTGTATTCTCTTGTCTGTACTGAGAGCGGGTCACTCTGACTGTCCTGAACTGTATTTCTTCCGTTTGAGACTTGGTCTAAGAACAAAATAAAATCACACTGTTGCTGATCTAGTAGCCTATGGGGCAAGACTTCGCTGTCCGCTGGTTGACTTGAGTGTCAATGTGATTGGGTTGTTGGAATCATAAGATGGTGGCATTATTGGGAAGTGGTGAAGAGGAAGTCATGGTGCCTAGCTTGGAGAAGCGATCACTGGGGCTATACGCCCATGGGAGCTGTATCTTGCCCTGCCCTCTTCTTGCATTCTCTGTGTTTTCTGTCTGCCAGGAGTTGAAAGGCCTATTCTACCGCATGATTCCACTGCCATGATGTCCTACCCAACTATATGGGGCCAATAACCAGGCATGTCCCATTTCAGGGTGGTCTCAACGATACTCCATCCTTCCAGGAATCCTCTGATTGCGTAGTTGTCTTATGCCAAGTTCTCACTCCTTTCCTGGGCAACTCAGCCCGGCCCACCCTGCAGGAAGAGAAATTGTAGGATCTGTGCATTTATTCATGCTCTTTCTTCAGGCTCTGGCCCTAACCCATCACTCTGGTTTCCTCTACTGTGGCTTTAAATCCAACCCATGCTCCCAAGCCCCAGATACACAATAGTACTGGGCACCAGGGGTGCAATTCAACCACAATCTTCTGTTTTCTGAGTTGTTTTTACATCAAATCAGGTCACTAATGTGCACCTCAGGAACCCTTCGTCATTCTTTAAACTCCATCTTTATTGTTCCTTTCCTGGAAAGCCAAGAGAGTTCCAGATTTTATACACACACACACACACACACACACACACACATACACACACACATATATATATGCGCTCTGGGCATCCCTGCCTCAATGAACTGCTTATATACCTGCCCTATCTGCCCTACTAGATGCCTTACCACCTTGAGATCCCTGTGTCTAGATACTTCCTAGGCTCAGGCTTACATTCTGTGAAAGACAGAAAGAGAAAACTACAGTTTGAGCTTTCTAATTCTTTGGGCAATTAAAGGCATCGGGAAGGTTAAAGACGTGAGTTAAAGGTAATGATCAGGGCTGATTTGTGGGTGGGACTTAATGAATGACGGAGCAGAGCTTCCAGGGTCTCGACTCTTGGCTGTGCAAGCACAGAGAGGACCTTCTCTGGAGTGGGAAAGAGTCGAGACTGTCCATGTCTTGGGATTGACAGCAAAATCGAGAGTGGGAACCCAGTACACGGAGGCTAGCAGGCAGAAAGCTACAGGGCCATTTTGGTCTGCAGTAGTCTACCTCATTATGCCATGGAAAAAGAGGGTTGGTAACAGAAAACCCGGGCAGAAACAGAGCAGAAACTTTTCAGGGCCATAGGAGATCTCTACTGTGTGCCATCCTGAAACCAGACAGTGAGGTGCATGTCTGGGGTTGAAGATTAGAGTTCCTGCTCAGTGTCTGTGGGGATCCTGCTCGTACCAGCTCCTTAACTTCCCATCCAGACCCTCTCCACAATACCTCAAATCAGAGCCTCACCTGAACCAGGTAACTGCAAAACAAACAAACAAACGCATGGCATGCAAATTGGTGCCCCACAGCCTACTCCCCAACATGTTTCGTCAAATCATGATCCTACACTTACTTTCTCTGTGGCAGAGTGAAGTTCTTTCATTTTCTTTCCTTTGTTTATTTTAAAAGGCACGCGTGTGGGGGGCGGGTCATTCCTCCAGCATGATTCCCATACACTTCTGCCAGTCTGCCTCCCACCATAGTACGACACCTGACACCTGCCCTTGTGGATTCTGAAACTCAAGTGAAGTCCGATAGGAAAGGATGATTGCAAACAAGAGGTAAGCACGCGTTTCCCCAAATGGACTTGGTTGAATGCGTTTTCTGATGCTATTTAAAGGAAAGAGAGGTAGTTCATGTGTTTGTGTAAGATAGCTCAACTTCTCAGAGCCTTTAAGAAACAAATAAATGTTGTTTACACATTGACTGTAAATCATCGATTCTGAAAGGCTCACTCCGTGCCATATCCTAACCTCTCCCAAACTTGGACTCCCTCATTCCCTCTAGAAGACATCCTAGGACCAACGTTCATATGAAACACAGCGTCAGAAATCCTGCTAGGCCTGGAAGGACACTGACTCTGGGCCAAATCCATGCTTGCTGTTTAACACGGGTCTTTGGATAAAAATGTAAACGTTAATCAAATCTAATTTGTGGTAGTTTTTCTTCCTTACCTTTAATTTCTGAATTATTTTAATACGCACTTCTTAAATGTATGAGTCAAGTGCTTACAATGTAAAATGAAAATTCAAAGCCTCCTGTCAAGCCCCTAGCCTTACCTCTTAAGTGTAACCTTTAAATTTTTCCATGTGTAGACATTTAAAACCTTTTTTTTTTTTAAACTGCAGTCTGTTTTGACATCACGGTTTTGGTGACTGCCGGATTTGGTTTTTGCTTGGAAGGGGGTGACAGCAGCCCTATGCATTAATGGCCCAACCCAGAGCTTGGCACATGATGGACCATAAATATTGGTTAAAATTAGCTTCTTGCTTTGGGATTGGCAAGCTCAGGCTGGAGCCCGGTGCCAGTTGCTTCCAGAGACGATGACTTCCAGAAGTTGCTGCTCCATGCAGATTCAGAAAGAAATTTACACCTTCCTGGTTCCTCGGAGCCTCTGAAAGCAAACAACCGAGTAAGATCTGAATCTCTCCTTCAAGAGATCTTAAGGCTCCCAAGGAGTCCCTTTGCCTGCCAAGGGCCAAAGTGCATTCCTGATGGCAATGCCAAGAGAAATATCTCTGTTTAGGGGAGCAACGTTTGCACATGAAAGAGGAGCAAGAAGAATGGCATCTCCACATCCCACAGGCAAGTTCCCTTCATCCCTTCCCAGCCAAGCTCAAAAGCTCCTCATGGATTTCCATCATGGTCAAATCGTTCATTTACAAAAACTGCGGCTGCAGATGGGTAACTCCCTACAAAACCATGCCAGAGACTCTTTAGGGCAGATCCTGCTACTTGGCATGAGGAAGCCCTGATTACTGCTGCATCAAGGGGTGTCGGGCTTGCCAGAGGCCTGCTTTTAATGAACTTTACCATCCAAAGTTGGCCCAGAGAAGACGAGTTGGATTTTGCCAATCAATTGGAATTGATTGCTTCTCGAAATTTGGGCCTTAGCTTGCAGGAAACATAGACAAAACACACCCAACTTTTGAGGGTTAGTTTGACTTCTTGGAGAAAACGGAGTGTTCCTTGCAGCCTGAGAGAGCGCTAGAACACATTCCCAGAACACTGTGCATGTGGTGTTTCTTATGGTAACTTGGGTGGGTAAAGAAAGCTTAGGCAGCCTCAGAGTTCAGAACATTCTTGGAGTAGTTTTCACGGATTCATTCTTAACCATCCACCTGCCTATTAAAACTTAACAATACCTACTATGAGTTTAATAGCACCCAGTGGCAGAAACCCTGACTAGCACGCGGTTTGATTCCTGGCACTGCAATTAATAAATCATCATCAATGCATCTGTGCTCAGAAAACTTCTTGAAGAGCTGCGCCTGGTGGGGTGGGCAGGGGGTGTTGGTTAATGGCTAGCCATAGACCTAGAAGTTCTCTTCAAAGGCCCATAGCTGAGATTTCAGGTAGCAGCTACTACAGGACTTAGAGACCACAGTAAGACAGGCCTGCGGTATGATGGATATGAGCCTGCCAGGGAGAGCTGAGTGGAGCCAGCTACCCCGAGCAAGGGAAGAAACAAACTGGACAGGGGTCAATGACAGAAGTGGAGAGTAGAACCGGAAGATGCAAGACAGAGAAAGATGAAGCAAGAGAGTGGGAAAGAGGAGAGGAAGAAGACAGGGAGGGAAAGAAATATAGAAGCGATTAGATGGGAGAAACTCAAAAGCAAATAGAATCAAAAGGGATAGATGAACAAGGAAGGCACAGGCCAGGGAGAAGAGAAATGAAGGCAGAGAGAGAAGGTGCCAAGAACCATGAAACAATATGGGAAAGCTATACAGTGACCTTGGCCCTCGCTGAGGCTTTGAGCCACACAGCCTTCTTATTCCACTTAGGCTATGAAGGTTTTCCTTCTCATAGACTCAACCCTGCTGGAATCCTCAGAAAGTCTGCTCTTCTGTGACACTCCAGGCCATGGTCCAGGGAAGCCAATGTTGAGAAGAACAGATTGGACTGAGGACTTCGAGTTTCAGATGACAACCTCTCTATTACACCTGTGAGATCCTAGCCATCCACCACCTCTTCCTTGGCCAATGAGCACAGAGTGACCAAACACTGGCTGTCCGTCATCAGGCTGGCCCATCCCTCTGCCAAGGCACATACAGGGTGTCACATGTACTATCCAGACTGACAGAAAGGCTCATGGGGGTCTAAGATCCCAGACACTGATGTCATGCCGGGTTCCTCCATTTTTACAAGCAGCTTTTTCCTCACAGTCAACGGAATGCTGTGTCACATGGGCAGCTTAATTCTGAGTGGAACAAGTGTGTGCTCTCCATGTCTTTCCTTATCCCCCATGTCTCTAGCTCGTCTTTCCTGGAAAATAAGTCGATCCTCACACAGCCTGCTTGCCAAATGTAGCTCCCTGCCTGTATCTTTCCCGACGAGCACACAGAACTGTCCTGAGCAGGATGGCTAGTCTTACTTATTTTTCATTTTCTGAATTACTGTTTTCCTGAGCTGGGGGAAAGCCTGTCATTACTCTCCATTCTATTTAACCTATAGATATCTATACTGTTTCCTCCAGAGCCTGCCGAAAGAGCTCTGTTTCAATTAACTTACATTTCTTTTTTAATGAGCAGTGGCATGAGATAATAGGCAGAGAAAGTCGGAAGGGGCCTTGGAGATCTTCTAATCCAACCAGAACATTCTATAGCCCAGGAGGGACATCAGACCCAGACAGCCAAGGTCAAAAGGTATATAAAGTCGTCTATGTTTATAGAGACATTGAGACATGAACTTGATTCTCCCTATCCTCACATTTAGGTTGTTTGCAAAAATCCACGGACATCTATTTGTATGCTTTTTAATTCATTTATTATGCCATGATTGTGCTCTCACTGTGCAACTTTTGGTTTTAAATTCCCAAGCATTTCTTCCTTTAATTAGTGCTAGCCACTCAAGTCTATGGAATGTGTCTTTTTCTGCTTTCTGGAGTTCAAGGGGACTAGTACCCTTTGCCCACACCTACCACTTACTTAGAGTATCATGGTGGAAACACTGGGAGACGAAACTCTTGTGTGAATTATCTGATCTCCTCCCCACAAAAATCCATGGACCCAAGTACACCAACCAGCCTTCCTTGAAATTAACACACAAACCCCTCATTATCACATGAAGCATGCTCAAAGACCCCAGCAGATGCCTGAAACCATCTGATACCCAAATCTATAGAAAATGTGTTTTCCCCTCCATATGGTAAACTTTAGTGTGTAAATTAGACACAGTAAGAGATTAGTAACAATAAACAATGAAATAGAGCTGGGCGTGGTGGTGCAAATCTGCTGTCCTAGCATTTGGGACAATAATGTAAAATGATTATGAATAACCAGCCACCCTGGGATACATGGTGAAAGCTTGCTATGTTATAATAAAAGCAGTATGAATAGACTCTCTCAAACATCACAGAGGCTGTAACACTCTTCTGGGAATGAACAGAGATGATGCAGTGTCCACATGATCAGATGAGGGGAGGTGAGTGGCATTCATTGTTGTATTATTTGACTACCACTGACTATCTGCCATGGTCAGGAGGAAGAGCCTCTGCTTGGGTGGTCCTGGATCATGCAACCCTGACCACGCCAGTCAGGAGTATACACGGTATGGATACATTCAACAAAGATATGACTCATATGCTAGGTGAACTGATGAACATATCTCAGACAAGATGGTACTCAGAATGGTAGCAATGTAAAGTTTATATATTGACTAAGTATGGTGATGCTTAATACCAGCACTCGGGACGTAGAGGCCGGCAGGTTTCTTGAATAAGAAAGCCTAGTCTATATAGCAAGGGCTGTCGTAAGACCTTCTCTCAAAACAAAGCAAAACATGCACACACACACACACACACAGACACACACACACCAAAACCACAATGCTACTTGCTGCATCCTGCTTATTTATTGAAATTTCCATTTGGTGTCTTTATTTAGATCATGATTGTTGGTTGGGGATAAGAGAAACTAGGACAAGCAAGACTGCAGGGAACGGGGTAGGGGGCATTTACAGGAGAGACAAATTCCTTCCTTGTATCCAGCTCGTTGAGCCTGAGGATTTGATTCTCCTTCAGAGTTGCCACCTTCCCTCTCCCTAGCCATTAGATAGGGCTGTCTGCAGCAGGGAGTCAGCACTCAGCAGCCAATAATAGAGGCTAGAGTTGGACAGTCTGAGCAGCCAAGTGGGGGAGCTGTATTTAGCTCTGGCTGGCCCCTCAAGAAGCCCCGGCTTCAAAGAAGACAGCCATCAAAAGAACATATGATGCCACTATTAAAAATGCAAACAGCAGCTGAGCATGGTAGCACTCTGCATTGTCCGAACACCAGGAGGTTGCAACAAGAGGCTCCCAAATTTGAGCCAGCCTCAGTTACTTAGCAAGATCATATCTCTAAAACAATGATAACTGTAATTGAAAATAAATAATAAAGGATTATGGATTAGTGTAACACAATGTAAATGACCTAGATCCAATTCTTAGTCCAAACAAACAATACTCATTTATTTTTCTTTATTCTATCAGCTCATTTAACTCAAAAGCAATTCCCAAAATCAAACACACTCATGGCATTTGCCCGTTAGATTGGTGAAACAAGTGAGCCTTTAAGAACAAAACTGCCTCACCCCCAATTCTAAGTCACATACTTCAGATAGACTCCTAGGTCAACTTCAAAACCAAGATGTATCACTTCCCTGCGTTTAGTTTTCTGGGATAGAAGTTTGGATGTGGGTAGCATATGCCCAAAGGAAACAAATGGAGGAAGAGATGCTTTTTTTATGAACAGCAGTGGGCTATTGAACAGCATCTTGAAGAAGATGCTACAGTGAGCAGAACCAGAAAAGAAGGCTGTGAAAGAGAGTGGAAAAAGATATAGATAGATGATAGATAGATAGATAGATAGATAGATGATAGATAGATAGATAGATAGATAGATAGATAGATAGATAGATATGCACGTGCGTGCGTGCGTGCACGCGCACACACACACACACGCACATACATACGTACATGAGAGAGAAAGGGGGAGAGAGAGGTGTAGCTCATAGTACAATGCTTACCTAGCATGCTTGAGGTCCTGGGCTCAGTCCCTAGCATTGCAGACATCCAATCAATCAATCAAAGAGGCCCATGGGTTGCTTTTGATACACGCCTTCCTTATCATTTCCTTTTCCAATCTACAAAGCCTCTCCCATACCCGGAGAGTAGAAGCCATCAAAACTACTCCGAAGTTTCTTTACAAAGCAGCTTCTCTCTTGCTCGCGCCCCTCTCTCTCTTCCTGTTTCTCTTTCTCCCGGATCAATCCCTGCCAGAGGCAGTGAAAGTTTGGAGTCTGAGTCCCTGGGTGATCCGAGGTGACAGGCAAAGGCGGGAAGAATCTATCTGTATTCCACAGAGCCTCTCGGCAGCGTTACTGAAAAGCATCCCGCAACCTTTCACCGGCTTTCTTTGAAGGCTTCGGCAATTTCGATATTTTGGTTTAGTGTCACTATAGAAAAGGCTTTACAATTCTAGCTCGGGAATTAGAAGATATATTTGTAATAAGAATTGCTAACCACTGTCAGCTGGCAGGCCCATGTCCATGCATGAAAATGATGCCATTAGCTTTCACGGCTGCGGGCGAAATGTAAAGAACATATAAGAGACCCAGAAGAGGGAGGGGGAGAAATCCGCCACCCGGGCTCAGCCGCAGGGGATTTCGGGCAGTCAGGATGTGTGGCTAACATGTGTGCATTTAGCCCCCTTGATGAGGTGGAAAGCTCAATACTACTTGTCTTTGCAAATACTAATCCCCCCCCCCCTTATTGTGTCTAACTGCTTTCTCCAATAATGCTGATGAATCATGCAACTGCATTCTAATGGGGAGGCTGGAACGTCCAGAGACATTCCGTGGGAAGGAAGAAAAGAAGAGCAAAGAAAGGACAGGAACAGCCGTCGGTACCAAGTCCCTCCTTGCAGGCCAGCGAGGCCCAGCCAGTCCCTGAAAGGAGAGCAGAGCTTCCCACACGCGTGCATGGTGTGAGCAGACTGCAAGGGGCAGGCAGGGCCAGGTTTCTGCTCTGTCATTTCCAGTCTGTGTGAGCTTTTGGGCGGAGGGTGGTAGTCTCAGACTCATCATTTTCAGTAAGGTCCGTTCCCAGACAGGAGAAGACAATGTGGCTGCATATCTGCCCATTTCGGGGGCTTGGCGTCCTCCAATGAGCGAAGGAAAGGACATTCCCGCATCTGTAATGTTTAGATTTTAGTAGGATGAAGCCACCAAGAACCCTGATGTCTGGCTTCCATGAAGATCCCATAGGCTAAGAAAGTCGAAGGGTCAGGCATAGGGGTGTTTAATGGATGCCTATTTCTTCTACTTGTTCCCATCTATTGCTACAGCACCCAAGGGAACGTGGTATTCTCTTTAGCACCTTTCTAGGTAAGGAAGAGGATGAAGGTGAGGCTGTGGGGATTTATTGAGGCCGGAAGCTCTGAAGCGTAAGCTTTGCTGTCTGCTGTAGAGATGGTGCCCCTTCCTGTCATCGGTTCCTTTAAAATCACAGGCTGTGCCCAAGGCTTGAGTTCCAGAAAAGTGGGCGTCTCACATCAGAAGGAGGCCTGTGGCAATGGCCCAAGGAAAGGCTGGGAGACACTTCCTGACTCATTCTAGAGGGCAAGGGAAAAAGAGGGGGGACACATGTGAAGAGATTGGAGCCTGGGATCCCACACTGGAGACCAGGGTGGAGCACGTAGCAAAAGCAGCACCGGGCAGAATTAAGGGAGCAGAACTCAGAACGCAGACCTCACATCTGTCACCTAAGAGCTCAAAAGGAGCCCTAGTAGCCTTGCTCCTTTTCAGTGCTGACTTTGCGATTACAATGGTCCCTGTAGCAGGTCATCTTAATTCTAACCCCCTATAAATTACCTTTTATTTTTAAAAAAACTCCTTCTTTAACATTTAATGAAGAGCTTGTTGGAAAAACAAGAGCAATACATTACTTTTGAAACGTAGCATTCAGAAGACATTTAATAGTTTGCAAGGTGCTTCTCAGTTCTCAGTATTTCAAGACATGCCTAAGCTGCTCCCTTAAAACCTGGATAGAAGGGCTAGAGAGTCAATCCAGTGGTGTAGAGCACTGGCTGATCTTTCAGAAGACCCAGGTTCGATTCCCAGCACTTATAAGACAGCTCCCAGACATTTGTAACTCTATATCTGACAATCTCTTCTGGCCTCAGAGAGTACCATACTTGCACATGGTGTACAGATATCCATGCAGGCAAAACACTTATACATGAAATAAAACTCTCTCTCAAAAAACAAAATCTCCAATGTGGGTCTCTGTCTCTGTCTCCTTTCATCGCCTGATGAAGGTTAATATTCAGGCGGATGCCTATATGTTTTTCTTTGGGTTCTCCTTCTTATTTAGCTTCTCTAAGAACCCGAATTATATGCTCAATGTCCTTTATTTATGGCTAGAAACCAAATATGAGTGAGTACATACCATGTTCCTCTTTTTGGGTCTGGCTTACCTCACTCAGGATAGTATTTTCTATTTCCATCCATTTGCCTGCAAACTTCAAGAAGTCCTTGTTTTTTACTGCTGAGTAGTACTCTAATATGTATATATTCCATATTTTCTTCATCCATTGGAGCACCGGACTGAAATCTCAAGGTCCAAATCAGGAGCAGAAGGAGAGCTAGCATGAGCAAGGAACTCAGGACCGCGAGGGGTGCACCAACACACTGAGACAATGGGGATGTTCTATCGGGAACTCACCAAGGCCAGCTGGCCTGGGGCTGAAAAAGCCTGGGTTAAAACAGGTCTCACTGAACACAGCAGACAATGAGGGCTACTGAGACCTCAAGAATAATGGCAATGGGTTTTTGAGCCTACTGCACGTATTGGCTTTATGGGAGCCTAGGCAGTTTGGATGCTCGCCTTACGAGACCTGGATGGAGGAGGGTGGTCCTTGGACTTCCCACAGGGCAGAGAACCCTGATTGCTCTTTGGGCTGACAAGTGAGGGGGACTTGATTGGGGGAGGGGGAGGGAAAGGGGAGGCGGCGGTGGGGAAGAGACAGAAATCTTTAATAAATTTAAAATAAATAAATAAATAAAAATAAAATAAAAAAATGTTACAGCCAAAAAAAAAAAAATCTTCTTTGCAAGCACAGAAGGAAGGAGTGCACCTGAAAGAGTGAAGTCATTTTTTTCTAACCTCCTACAGTTGCTTTTGGGGAAATCTAAAGTTCAATCCCAAATTTCTCAACCTCAAATCTAGCAGGTTTTCCCACCACTGAGGCCTCCCAGTGGATGAATCAAACATGACTGAAGTCTAGCCATGTGTTTTGCACACACAGCCAACAAACACAAACAGAGTATTTCTCAAAGTGTATTCCTCAGGACATCTACATAGCATCCAGGCTCCCTGGGAGCTGCTTGGAACATAATTATCAACTCCTGTCCCAGACCTGTTGGATGGGAAGCCCTAGGGACAGACATCAGACTATGGTTATTCATCAACAAGCTTCTCAGAGAGTCTCACTGGGGATCCACAACAGTCAGATGGGTGTCATTGTCCATGCTTACAGATGACAAGAGGGAGGGCCACGGAAGCCCAGCCTTGCCTAGTTTCTCTAGCTAGCTCCGGTTCATGGATTCAGTTTCCAGTCTTTATTTTTCACAAATCTGTGAGCCAACAAATAGATTTACGCAGGTAATAATGAAATACTTCTAGAGAGCCAAGCATTGTTCCGGCTCATCCCAACAAACCAAGCTGAATTCCACCCCCTCATTTCTCTAGGTACCAATTAGAAGAGGAACCAGAAAGGAAAAAAAAAAAAATAAGTTGGGACTGGAGCACAAATAAAGAGCTTATGGAAATGTGTAGCATCTGGAGCTCTTTATGGACACAATGGTAGGTATTTCTCAAAAACAATGTGCTAAATTCTATTATCTCGTTTAATCAGCCAAACAGCTGTAAGGAAGCATTATCACTATGCACAGTTCAGAGAACTGAGTACCATTATCAGGAAGTTTAAGGGAACGAGCCAGGTTCTCCCTGTGAGTGAAACATGAGCCAAGTGCCTAATTTCTCATTACTGAGCTCTATCCTGGGAAAGTCCTTTGTCCCGGTCTAAACTCATGAAGCAAGCAGATACCAAGCACCAAGACACTGGGCTTAGTTTCTTCGGCAAGTGTGAGTAGTTGATTAACAACATCCCATAAAACAAGAGTGTGTTAATACCTATAAGCTAATGTTACAAGGTAATGATTGTTAGAACAGCGATTAACATTATCTGAAGATTTTAATGAATTACTGATGACTTTTCATTGCCTTAAAGGAAAATGCATCTCAACAGCCTGTCTCAGGAGGACATAGAAGAGACATATTCTGATTAATAAAGCCCACATTTAAATGGGTTATTGTGCCTGGAAAGCGGTTGTCACCACCCTCTCAGCTCTCTCACCAACTGCAGAATATCCTGTACATGCTACCCATCTTCTGCCTAGCTGACAGTGGAGAATTTCAGAGATGAGCCAAGATCCAGATCCAGAAGACAGATAGCCAATCTACGCCTTTCCCCAAGGCCACCTCCGCCCTTTTTTCCCCCTTCTCAGTAAAGGTCCAGTCTTAAGACAAAGGCCAGATTGGTTTGGTTAGTCAGTTTTCTGTCCCTGAGACAAAATACCTAAAATAATCATCTTGAAAAAAGAAAAGGGTTGTATGGGTAACAGTCTTTGAATTTCAGTCCATGGTCAATTGCCCTCATTGCTCTGGGTCTTGGTGGCTCCACTTACCAGAGCAGAGTGCACGGTGGAGGAGGACAGCATGCTTTATAGCAGCCAGTAAGCCAAGAACGGGTAACCATGAGATGGGGTTACAATATTCTCCCATTCAAAGTCCCCAGTTACCTAACTTCCTTCCACTGGACCCCTGTGCACCGAAGGTCTCACCACATCCCAGCAGGGCTGGAGGCTTGGCTCCAAGCCTTACACAACTGGGTCAAGAGCTTAGCTGCAACACTGGTTGCTTGGGCTGATAGGATTGGACTCTAGGAACAAAGTCGGTAATGCACTGAGTCAGCTTCAGAAAGCAGTCGCCACTGGGAGAGAGGAGAGGCAGGCCTGACTGCCTCAGACTAAAAAGGCGATGCTCACCTGCATGGATAGGCATCTCAGGAGGGTGGGGTGGGAGCATTTCTGCAAATCCTAAAGAAATTGCATGCTGTGCAGGGCTTATGGGGGAGGAGTGTAACATGAATAATAAAAACCCAGAGACAGATATTGGGGTTCGACCTGAAGATCAGAAAAGCAAAGCAGCCAACCACTAGCTCTTACCTCTACCTCAGACCAAAATGGGGATTCTGCCTCCAGGAATCCTCAGAGTGAGACTGAGTTGAGAGCTGTCTCCTCCCATCTTATATTCTTCTCTAGTGCTGAGATTAAAGGCATGAACCACTACCACCTGGCTTCTATGGTGAACTGTGTGGCTACTGGGATTCAAGTTGTGTGTCACCACTGCCTGGTCTGTAAGGCTGACCAGTGTGGCTGTTTTACTCTCTGATCTTCAGGCAAGCTTTATTTATTAAACTTCAGATGAAATATCACTACAAAGGGGCTGCTGCATCAGGGGAGAATGTAGTAGGGGACCAGGAGCAGATAGGAAGCCAGAGGAAGGGGCCACTGGAGTCTCTTCTCCTAAAGCATTGCTAGATTGAATGCTGTCTGTTTCTCTGCTAACAGGCTGGGGCACCAGCGAGCACTTGACACTTTGCAATGTGCCAAGTCTGAAATCACAAACAAACAATACTGATTTCACACATCTGAGTACCTGTTCTATGCTGATGCACCTGTTACCTCATTCAGCTGTTCTCAATGCCCCTGACGATCATTTTCACTCCGGTGTGGGCAACTGGCTTTCCCCTGGCAAGGGGGAGGGGGCTAAGACTGCCCAGAGTTATCTCATTTCTGCATGAAACTTCTTTGGGATGCTCTCACCCCAATTCATACATAGGTCTTGACAGAAGTTGGTGCCTGGCACTTACCAGGGGATGTCTACTGGGCATGATGTTCCAGTGCTCCTGTGTCAGTCACTTGGTCATGACTGTGGCCAAAAAAAAGCTGAAGGAACAGGTTAAAGGAAGAAGCATTCAATTCTGCTCACTGATCAAGGGGCTTCAGTCCACATTTTCTTGGCCCCATATATGTCAGTAAAACACCATGGAGTAGGTAAGAGAGGGAAGCCTTTACCTCATGTCAGATGGAAAATAGGGAGAGAAAGTTCACGGAATGGCCTGCCTCTCTCCTGTTTGCCTTTTGTTCTGTTTAGAGTCTCGAGCCTATGGGGTAGACAGGGTGGGTCTTCTTGTCTAGTTAATGCGCTCTGCAAATGCCCTCACTGACACTCTTGGAATCATAAATCCAATCAAATGGTTTTACAGAATTGGGCTAAGGAGATGACTCAGTAGTAGATTCAGAGTTCAGATGCCCAGCTAGGTGGGCTTGGCAACCTATTAAGATCCTAGTGCTTGAGAAATATAATCAATGGATTCCACAGAGCAAGCTGGGAAGCTCATCTAGTAAATTTGGTGAGTTCAAGGTTTAAATGAGAGACCTTACCTAGATTCATAAGGAGAGTAATTGAGGAAGATATCTGACATCAATGTCCAGTGTCCACAAGGCTAT
>NW_026067927.1:10640188-10684291 GCF_014885135.2 Alexandromys fortis
TGTGTGTGTGTGTGTGTGTGTGTGTGTGTGTCCCCATCGCCACATACATGCATCTGTACACACACAATACTCACCCATACACTTCAAACTTGCACACACTACATACGTATAGAAACACGCATATGAAAACACTCAAATTGCCCATCATATCCTGCACATACAGAAGGCAAAGATTGTCCTCCTCCCCCAAAACACATTCCAGAAAGCACATGAGGCAGCTGTCAATGCGTATCCTTGTTGCACGCTTCACAACGAAATGCCCGAAGCATCTTCTATAGTGATTGCTCCTAAGAGATGCTCAAGGGAAAAGTCCTGTCTTGTCAAATGCATCTGGGAGATGCTGTACAGAAGCCATCCCCTTTTGGACTGTCACTTAGCAGGTTGGCATAACAAAGGCTCTAGGAGGAAAACAAAGGCCTGCAGTGGAAAAAGGTTATTTGATTTGTTTCAGGTAAGTGTTTTGCCACCTTATGCCTCCACTTTATTTATTAATATTCTGTATACAGAGTGTTTTGTATTGCATACTTGGAGTTATTTCCCTAGGGGAGGAGAGGCTTGGGTGGGACAGACAGAGGAAAGGGCACTTTCGTTCTTCTCTTGAGGAGACATAGACCACGATCTCTGAGCTCAGAGGCAGGGAGGTGGGGGACACTCTGGGATGCTAGAGATCCTGGAGTTCAGGGGGGAGCACCATCACTGAAGAGGGATGATGTCAGTGTGTAATTGGATGTCCAGATCCGAACGGAGAGAGCAGAGACAAGGAGACAGGAGCACAGTGCATCTGGGAAGGGCTCACTAATTATCTCGGACAGCAGCTTTTTAACCTGATGCCCTTTGAAATGCTTGCTGCGTGGCATCTTCAAGTCTCAGTCAACGCGTATAACTGATGAAGAATTAATATGCAGGCATCTTAAAAAGTCATACAAATCAATAAGAAAAGGAAAAACAACCCAGTGCAGCAGTGGGAACAAGAAAGGAGGGAGCAAATGGGAAAAGGAAAAAAAAAGTCAACAAACACAAGAAAAATGCAAAATAAACTCACCTTGCCTATAATCAGTGAAGTGTAAATTAAAATATATTTTAAAAATATTTTCATTGGATCATCTAAAAATCTAAATTAGTTCCTTATTGTAAACCTGATTGGATTAAGAAGCAAGAGGAGATGGATAAAGCACACCCCTGCATGTGTTCATGGGGGCATTCCCAGAGATGTACTGAAGAGAGCACAAACCTGAGTGAAACAGCCCTACTCCATGGCTTGGGAGATGGGGGAAATAAATAAGAAGCTTCGTATTTAGAAAACCTGACAATCCTTGCCTTTCTCCTCCCTTTCCTCTTTGTGTTTCCTGACTGCCATGATGTGAGCTGCCTGGCTCTAGCATCCTTTCAACATGGTGAAGTGAGCTGCCTGGCTCTAGCATCCTTTCAACGCGGTGATGTGAGCTGCCTGGCTCTAGCATCCTTTCAACACGGTGATGTGAGCTGCCTGGCTCTACCATGCTTCCCACACAGTGATGTGAGCTGTCTGGTTTTATCACATTGTCCATACCAAGATGAACTGGAATCTCTGAAAATCCTACCTTTCTTATTTTATTTTCCCCAGATATTTTGTCACAGCTACAGCAATACTGACTAGCACTCTACTGAATAATGGTAATGTTGTAACGTGATGGCCATTTTGGAGACTAATGTGTTCATTAAAATGTAAACTGCGTGTACCACTTCCGTCCTGACAGTTTCCCCTTACTCAGTTCTATTATAGATAAATGGACACTGATCTATATGGCTGTTGTGTTAATTTTTCATTACTGTAACAAAATATTTGAGCTAAGTCAAATTTAAAGAAGAAACATTCTGTTGGCATATTCTCTTACAGGTTTTGGGTCATAGTACTTGGTTCTGCTCCCCTTGGTCCATAACCAGTAGGATCATTTCAGGGAACTCATACTGAGGTTAGATACTCATCTCGTAATAGCTGGGAGGCAAAGACTGATGGATAGTCCAGGGTAGAAATACCTCCTTTAAATGCACACCTCTGATCGTCTGACTTCTCCTAGGTACCACTTTCTGAAGATCCCACTGCCTCATATAGCACAGCAGACTGGGGACCAAATCTTTACAATATGACTCTTTGAGAAACATTCACAAGCCAAACAAGAAAAGCTGTTCCCTTAGCATTGCTTGTGATTTTTCTGAGTAAGAAATGACCCAAAGCTCCAATACTATGAAATGCCAAGTTACCATTTAAATAGCTGGATTCCAGGTGTGCATATACTAAGAGTGTAGAGGAACACAATAACCCATCATCATGTTCAAGACACAAATGTGTTTTTACACACAAAATAATCATGGTGTCGTAGTATAAGAAAAAGACTGGAGGGAAAGCCTTGTATGCTGAAGACTGCCTAAGGATGGAGTGGTTTTCGAGTTACAGCATCAAGGAAGACCGACACTTTATCTTTGATATTTGAACCTCTCTAATGAGAACAACTTTGCATGTGCTAACATTTATAAAGCAAGGCAGTTGTAAGTGAAACAGTAAGTCAGTATATTTTGTAACAGAGTCAGGCTTCTCTTTCAGCTAATAGGAACCACAAGAGTAGACCTCTGTGGATGGGTAGAAGCCAAGTCTGCATGTGGAAGAAAAACATCTTTACTGATGGATACACTGTCTACCAAACTGGGTGCAGGAGAATTTGTAAATAAACACACACCTATTCTTCTCCAAGACCTCAGGGTCCAGTATCACTACAGTCTGCTGATGAGGAAGCATCAGTTTGTTTAGGGGAAAAAAATGAACAAACCCTTGTCTGAAATTAAGTTTGCTTGGAGACATACACTAAGGTCCAAAAGATACTGACATAATATTGTTGTTGAAGAACATTAGCTTAAGATGAGCTACATGTGTTTATTCTGTGGGATATTTGTTTAATGATGCAAAGATGTGTTGCATTCTTTTATGTTGCATTTGTTTAACTCTGGGAAGCTGTGTTATTTTTCCTGCCTAAAACACCTGATTGGTCTAATAAAGAGTTTAACAGCCAATAGCTATTGGAGAGGAATAGGTGAGTCTGACAGGCAGAGAGAATAAACAGGAGGAGAAATCTAGGCTCCAGAGAAGGGAGAGAGGCAAAAAGAGGAGAAGTAGAGGAGGACACCAGGTATCAGCTACACAGCCAACAGCTAGCCATGGAGTAGGGAAATATATATATTTATGTAAATATAAATTAATATGTATAATATATATTAAAGAAAGGTAAAAAGTCCAGAGACAAAATGTAGTTAAAGAGAACAGGGATAATTAAAGTTAGAAAAACTGACTAGACACAAGCCAAGCTAATGCCAGGCATTCGTTAATGAGAATAAGTCTCCACATATTTATTTAGGAGCTGGGTGGCAGGCTCCCAAAGAGTTAAAAGGAAAATCAACTATATTTTCTCCAGGAATATTCTTCTGTAACAATTGTAACATGTTTGTATATAGAAAGTATCAAACACAAGTCAATAAAGAAAAGGAGAAGAATCCTATATGGAAAGAGGCATGAGAAAAGAGGTAGCAAATCTAAAAACAAAAAATCAGTCAATAAGCATAAGAAAATGCATTCATCTTAGCAGTTATCAGTGGGATGCAAATTTAAGCAAGAAAATTGTTGCTTTTCATTTTATTAGATTAGCCAAAAATAAATTTAGCCTGGTGATACAGAATACTGGAATGCTGTAAATGGAGAAGAACAAACTGACATTTGTAATTAAAATTCAAAACATATGTAGTCTCTTTCCTGACCATTTCATTTCTTACAACCAGTTATAAATAAGTTGACAGTAAAATTTAAGGCTCTCTGATCATGTGCCTACCTAACCAGGCAAGCATCTAACATCGACCACCTTAACTAGTTGTATCTATATGAGTGACTCTTGAAGTGAGTTTGTTCCCTTGGGGGATGTTTAGCAATGTCTGGAGACATTTTTAGTCATCTAAACTGAAGGCAGAGGGATACTGCTGGCATCTAGTGGGTAGAGGCTAAGGATGCTGTTAATATTCTGAAGAGCACAGCCCTTCACGGCCAGGATTTGCCCAGCCCAAATGTAGAAGCACTGATAGTGAGATTCCCTAGACTGTACCTATAGGAATTACAAGAAATCAGATGTCTGGGAAGGCCCTGGCAAGGTCAGCATAAAGTACCTAACTTACGTTTGCTCTCTGAACTCAGATTTGCCCCGTTCGTACAGTCAGATAATATAAGCAGTGAAAAATTATTGCTCACTGCCCTTTGGACCAAAGTCACTCATGTTCTCTCTGCAGCTTGTTGGGAAAATAAATAGGAGGGCAGAAGAGCCTAATCCCGTGGAAGATAATGCTGCTACAGCTGAGGCAATGCTTAAAGAACGGGGAAAACAGTCTCTTCGACTGCCTTTTCTTTCACCAGAGAAAAGGCTTGTGACAGTCCTGACCCATTAGATGAGGAAAGTGCAAGGAATATTAATAAGTAAATAGAAACAGCCCGTGTTGTATTTGGAATCTGTTCTTTTTCTCTGATCAGATAGCATTTGGATGTGAAGATATGTTTGGATAAATATTCTTTCTGAACATTTATCAACTCTCCTTTCAGGATGGATTCTTCTCATTTTCTGCCTTTTAAAGTCTATTTCCACTAGTGAAAAGGTGCCAGCGATAATTAAAGCCTAATTCTATCTCTGCATTCATTACGATGGAAAAAAAAAAAACAGAATACGATCTGCAAAGCTTTCAGAAATAATAGTCTCCATATCTTCCCAGAATAACAGTGATTTCGGATAGATAAGGTACACAGGAGAGATATCCAAAATGCATGCAATTAATGCTGTTTTTAAGGAAGCTGTTTAAAATGCAGCCATTAATTGACCTATTGTTGGAGACAGTTTCTGCTCAGTTAATAGCCACTCTTTTTAGACACAAGAAGACAGATTTCTTGCATTTGATATTAGAACCAAGTAATGGAGAGCACCATGCTTTGGGTGGTGCACAACATAGCCCGATGTAGTTTCACAAGCTGCTATTTAAGCGCTGTAAAGGCGGAGTTTCATCAGTGATTCTGAGGAATATGCTTCCAAGCTGTCCTGAGCTGGACACATCTCTTACCCAGCAGGTAGACTGGGTCTGGAGGGAACTTTCTTTCAGGGATTGATGTCTTTGGGATGCATGGTGCTGTGGCCGACTGTTCCTATTTATTGGTCTAAAGAGCAAGGTGGAAGTCAGCACTGTCTCTCCTCTGTCCCCTCTCACTAACCATCCCTTTGACTGGAAAGTTCCATGACCTTGGAAGCTCGAAGTCTTAGTGTTTATATAAACTTCTATGTGACTCCAACGTCAGTATATGAAATACCAAACCCGTGCCCAACTACAGCCTTTGTCATGTCAGGTTGACATATTTAAAGACTCTGCTCTTTCAGATTGAAACAAATTTGTGCAAAAAGGACCAACTGTGGAAGTTTGTATTTTCTTTATCATAGAGTCTGGAGTTTTCCAAAATCCTTCCTAATTCACAGTGTTGGTGCTGTGTGTCATATTCTTCAAGTCAGGACTAATGCCTCAGAAATTGGTGTGCCATTCTTCCAAACCCCAAAACAGCAAAACTTGTTAGCTCTTGTTATTTGTCCTTGTTGCTTCACTTTTTCTACAGTCTTTGCCTAGGCCATGAAACAAGAGTCCCTGTTGTTATTGTCAGAGTGTCTGCCTGATCATCATTGGTCATTGCATCCAAATTTACCCTCAAAGCAATATAATTTGTCTTCTTTGCTTTCAGTTGCTCTGGTCAAGACCTTGACCAAAAGTAACCTGGGGAGGGAAGGGTTTATTTCACCTTGTAGCTTATAGTTCATCATAAAGGGAAGTTGGGGCAGGAACTCAAGATAGAAACCTGGAGGCAAGAACTGAAGCGGACGCCATGGAAGAGTGCTGCTTGCTGACTTGCTCCCCTGACTTGCTCAGTGTCCTTTCTTATATGTTCTAGAACCACCTAAACAGGAATTGCATTGCATTGCTCTCAATCAACTAGGTCATTCCTCTCCAATCAGTCATTTAAAAAGTGTCCTTAGACTTCTATAATATGAGGGGTATTTTCTCAATTGAGGTTCCCTCTTTTCAGTTGATCAATACATATATTCTAGTTCTCTTAAGTATTCTTTAAACTCTTTCCCTCCTCTGCCACAACACAGCCAACACATCTTTCTCTCTTTCTTCTTCCCCCTCATCTTCTTTTTATTCAATTTTCAAAGAAAATCAATAATGTCATCCCAATGATGCCACGTAGTAAGTCACCAAATCAAAGCATTTAGTCATGTGATTTTTTTCAAAACAAGCTCAGCTCCTCCCACCATCCAACAGACCATGCTAGTCTATTTAAGGCTTATGCTGCTGCTGAATCTCAATTTGGACCACATAAGGAAAGAATCAACTCCACAAAAGAACCTCCCATTTTTGAGGTGTAAAAGCGTAAGTTACTAACTATCCCAGAAACAGATCTTGAACTTGTACTACAACGTTAGAAAGCAAGCAATTGAAATTGAAGAGTCCCAGCAGTCTGGTTTCAGAAAAGGTTCCCCTGAGTCACTGGCATCTTCTATCCAGAAGTCCTCCTACTCCCACCATGATAATTCTGTATAACCTGCATTACTGGCACGAAAAGGACCGAAGAGAGATGCTGTGCTTCCATCATCCATGGAACCACTTTTGGCTCTGAGAAAGGAAGTTAGGTAGAAGGTTCAAACACAGGCTTTTCCCAACTTGGAGAACTCTGTAGGTATAAAAGCCATATAAGCTCCTGAGAATTACAAATAAATGTCCTCCTTTCTCATACCTAGTTCCTACAACTATCCCTACAAATGAACTATTAGTTATTGGGAGTTAAAAGCAGTTTTCTAACCTCTCTTGTGATTCGTTCCCAAAGAAATCCAGTGGTTTTGTCATACTGATATCAAACACCTCAAAGTTGGCTATGTGAATGTGTCCCTTGGTTTTTAATCATTAAGGTGATTTTTACATACAGGAAAACTTAAACAATTAAACCAATCTACCATATAGAAGTATAGTGGGTAATGAGAGAGAAACCAAGAAAAAATACACTTGAAGTATTAGAGTAAGGATTGTCACGTCTTAACTCATGGCCCAAAAAGAATTCTTCACAGTCTCTGACAGCACCATTTTTAAAACTTAATATCTGCTCTCAATCATTTTTCATATGCTTCCAATAAAATTTGTTGGTTGATTTTTAGTGCATATTGTAATACATACCATCCAAACTCAGGTGCTAGGAACCACTTGTGTGGAGGACTCTCCAATTTTATATTTCAATCTCTGGCTTTATAAAACTGCATAGTCCAAACTGGAGATCTGATCATGAGACAAACAATTATTTAATTTCTTACAAGTCAAGGAATGGAAGGTCCCTTTATGGAACTTTCTTTTCTTTTGTAGTTTCAATTGAGGTTTCTAAAAGGTATAAGCTTTAAATAAAATGCCCCTAAGCCTTTGGAACAGCAGGGGCTGAACTTTCTCTGAGGGTCACGTGTGTAAGCGCTTTCATTTAGTGCCTTTCTGTATCAGATTGGAGGACCCAAAGGGTAAAGTTTGGAAGGAAAAAAGGAAGGCAGAGCTAGCTTCAAAAGAAATGATGGTGTTTAGGGAGGGAAAGGGTACCAGGAAGAGATGCTTTAAGATTGATGGAGGAGCTATTCACCAGGCTGGGCTATTTATACACGGAAGTAGCCTGCACATGTGAAAACAAAGCAGGGGCTGGGGCATGCAGAAAAAAGAGGATTCGGAATCATCAAAGAATAAATGTGCCTAATACTCTAGCAAGGAAAGTGTGAAAGACCCTGATGTCTTTCTTGTTTTCCCCTGTACATCTTTGATCCTGTCTCCTGTAATATCTATTCCGTTCTTTACTGGTTCCAATGCAAATTTGAAATTCTACCATGATTTTTAATATGTCTTCTGTTCTTATGCGTATGTTAAAATAGTTTTGTAAAATATATCCCCGTGACTTTTCCAGATATTCTTGGTGTTATTTATATCTTCTTCCTTCTTCCTCTGTGCCGACCTCCCTCCCCTATTCCCTATTAACCCCCTCATTGAGTGTGTGTCTGTGTGTGTGTGTAAGAGAGAGAGAAAGTTTATATAAAATTTCCTACAATAATTATCTCTTTAGTCTCTTTCTATTTATTTTCTATTTCAATTTATTTCCATTCTTATCGTCTCCATTTGCGTTTATCTATTTCCCTGAGCTGGCTTTGGGTTCTCAGCCTTAAATTGACTGAACAGTTTACTTCCGTTGCTTCCTATTTAATACAGAATTAACTTGCCTTCCTCCTTGAAGAACAGCTCAGCAGCACAGCATGTATCACTAGGAAACATTCTTAGCTTCATTTTATACCTAAGTCATCGGTAACGGTAGCGTAGAGACCGTTGTTCTGCAACTTGGGTTTTGCTTTGAGTGAAAGATTGTATTTTCGTTGTTATTTGCTTTTACTTTTATTTTAATTATTTACATATTCATCATATAAAATATTTAAAGAATTTGTTATGTAGCAGGCCATGGAGGTTCACTGAAGCCTCCCAGCACTCTGAAGGCGAAGGCAAGCAGGTCTTTGATTTCAAGTCCAGCTTTGTCTATATACAGGAGCCATGTCCAACAGGAAAAAAAAAAACCTCTCAAAAATAAACAAAACAACAACAAAAATAGAATGTATTATTCTTATTTCTGTGGCATAGAAAAAGGTACACGTCTATAAATCTTGTATGAAACTTCATAGAACATTTTGCCTTATATAAACCCAGCTTGTTATTTTAGTAAAACGCATACTTGTAGTCCCAGCACTTGGAAGGTTGAGGCCAAGAGGATCATAAAATCGAGGCTGACCTGGGCTACATACTCAGATTTTTATATAAAAAAAGAATAAATAAATAATAGATTGACTCGTTTAGTTATTGCTTCCAGTCTCTCCCACCTGCTGAGGTTAAGACGACTGTCTCATTCTCTCCTAAAATAAACATATTTCTGTAAACTTCCCCTTTTATTTCTACCATTTCTAGAGTTATATATTTTGATGTAGTCCTATTCCGCACATAAATTTTCATGACTGCTTGATCCTTACTGGGGACTGTAAAATGACACCCTTTGTCTCTTTTAATATTGCTGGGCTTGGGATAAAGTCTGAACTAATATTACCAAACCTGTTTCCTGTGTTTTTGCACTTCCTTCATACCATTTTAAATTCAGCTTCCTCTGTTCTTTAGTTTTTATTCAGTCCTACTATTTACTACTGAGCGTAATACAAAAATCTTGAGATGTTTAGCTGTTAGGAAATATTGTCAAATTTTAAAACACAGCCTATAAAGCTCTCATGAGCAGGCACAACACTGTATCTGTATGGCCTGCTCAGGGAGGCAGAGCGTGACCAGTACTCCTTGGTTTTATGTCACTCCTGATATAGGGTGGAAGACCCTAGGGAAGCCGGCCTCCCAGCTATGCAGACAAGGTAACCTGAGAACACTAGTAAGTGAGAGCGAAGTCATGGCCTTGTGCAAACATGGTGCCTGGAATAGCAATATTATCCGTCAGATGTGTTTCCGTCTGTTTTTCTTCCAAACGCAGCTTCTGGGCTCTTGGTGTAACAACAGGGTGGTGGCAGGACTGGTTGTCGCAGAAAACTGAGAAGCCCCATATTAATCATTTTAGGAGCATTCTCTGGTCGAGCGCAGGCTCAGACAAGGACTTTGTCTAAAGTGTTGGGCACTAGTACCACATGTGAACAGACCTGATTCAAGCCCTCGGTATTAACAACACGTGCCTTGGGCTCCTCTTGTACAATACGGACTGAGTGAGGTAACAGAGCCCATGGGAAAACTAGGGACAGTCTCTGGGCACATCACTCCCAACCCAAGTGTCAGTGTAGCAACTGGCTGCCTGGGTCATCTAGTTTGACCATCTTCTCTCACAATTACATATTTGTATGTATTTATTTTCTGATCTAGTTTCTTATTCAGTCATCTGGAAGAAACTTGTTCCTTTAAAAGTTTGACCCTGCGTAAGGTTTTTTTTTTATGTTGTAATCATTATTTTCTCTGTTTTTTAAGATTTCCTATTAACTCCCCTCCCTTCTAAGATGAGCATTTAGCAGGTTGTCAGTTTCATTTCCCATCTCTCATTTCGTTTTGATTTGATTAGCACTGTAAGATAGAGAAGCATCTCTTGAGAATTATCTAGGCACTTGCATTCCAACTGAATGGGTATTTACCATTTCGATTGCATGGGCACTGTTTGATTTTCTTGAAAAACCCCTCCTGCCATGGTCTCTCCATTTTCACTCAGTTAATTCAGTTCCTTATCATGGAAAGTGGAAAACTCATAGTAGGTTTTTGTCTCCTTCATATAAGCAATTATTGAAAGCCTACTAACAAGGTTTTCAAGATGCTGTTTTCATGATGTGTGTGTGTGTGAATGTGTGTGAATGTGTGCATGTATATGTGAGTATCTGGGGGTTATATGTGTGTGAGTGTGTGTGAGTATGAGTGTGTATGTGTGTGTATAGGTGGGTATGTGTGTGTATATGAATGTGTGTGTATGTGTACATGTATATGTGAGTATGTGGGGGTTATATGTGTGTGTGTGTGAGTATGAGTGTGTATGTGTGTGTAGGTGGGTATGTGTGTGTATGTGAATGTGTATTTGTGTTTTACCTACAAGGATTGTTTGTGTTACTTCTCTCAGCACTGCGATAAACTATCTGAGAAAAGCCAATCCAGGAAGGAGAGATTCAAACTGTCTTACGGTTTGAGGGGATACAGTCTGTTATGGCAGGGAAGCCATGACAAGCCAGGAGCCTGAGGTGGCTGCTCACAAGGCATCTCTAGTCAGGAAGCAAAGAACAGACAAAAAGTGCTGCTGAGTGATAGAACTCAAGGTCTTCCCTGGCTGTGCACTTCCTCTGGCAACGCTCTTCAGTCTAAAGTTCCCACAACCTTCTAATACAACACCACTGGCAGGGACTCCGTGTTCATCCACATGAACCTCAGTGGGACATTTTCTAATCCAACTAGAAGAGCAGCATCATTCCCATTAGTTGTTACAGCTAGCAGAGACTGGATAATTTAATAGCAAAGGTTTATTAGCTCACGTTTCTAAAGCTAAGGAAAATCAATAGCATGGGGTTATCATCTCCCCACCCCCTGGAGAGGACCTGCTTATGACATCGTGTCACAGAAATAAAGATCATACATGTCAAGACATTAAAAGACAGTGCAATCTTGTTTTTACAATAGTACCAGCCCATTCATAACCCATTGATACCTGAGTGGCTGAATCAATTCATAAGGATGAGTCCTCATTCAGGCACTGAGAACAAAGCAAGTTTATGTCATGTCTTAGTCCATTTGTTTGTTTGTTTTTTGTTGTTGTTTTGGTTTCCGTGTTTTCTTTTGAAGACAGGTTCTTCGTTGTGTAGTTCTAGCTATACTGGAATTCACTATGTAGACCAGGTTGGCTTTAAACTCACAGAGATTTGCCTGTCTCTGGCTCCCAAGTTCTGGGATTAAAGGCATGTACCACTATGCCTAGCTCTGTTTTGTACTTTGACACTTTGATCAATGACATAATGAGACACAGGAGTACCTTTTATTACATGTATTGGTGCCAGGGACTTTACTGCACCTTCCAAAGATAGCCCTTTACTCTGGGGACTGGCTCCTGAGATGGAAGCATCCTATCCTTGCTTGAGTTTATCTCAGATGCGAAACAACCAGAGCACACACAACAAGAAGCAGGATTCCTGTTTTAGTTTCATTGCTCTTGCTGTGATAAAACACCCTGACCAAAAGCAAGCTAAGGGGGGCGGGGGAGTTTTATTTCTGCTTACACAGGTTACATAGTACATCATTGATAGAGGTCAGGGCAAGAACTGAAAGCAGACACCATGGAGAAATTCTACTGATGGCTCACTAGGCTCATGATTATCTAGTATTTTTACACCTCCCCAAGTGCCTTCTGTAGCAGTCTGGGTGCCCCCTACATCAATCAACAACCTAACAACTCCCACAGACGTGCCCACAAGGCCCACAAGGCGATCTGAACAGAGCTGTCTCTCAGCTGAGAATACTCTCTCAAATGACTCTAACTTGTATCAAGTTGATAGTTAACACTAAGTGGGACAATGATCAACAGCTCTTTCTAGAAATGTAAAGTGGAAGGGAATGATGGGAAGGAATGGGGTGGGGTTGGGACTAGAATGAGAGGCAATTTAAATAAATAAATAAATAAATAAGTAGATATTTTATAGCTTTTACAGATCCTGGTTAGTTGAGATGCTATAATCTCTCTCTCTCTCTCTCTCTCTCTCTCTCTCTCTCTCTCTCTCTCTCTCTGTGTGTGTGTGTGTGTGTGTGTGTGTGTGTGTGTGTGTGTATGCGTGTGTGTGTTTATTGCTCCAGGAAAGAACTAGTTTTGAAAATCTTCATGTTTTTCCTGTGTATAAAACAGTTTCACTACCTATTAGTTTTGTTTTGTCCAGATGCTTTTAAATTAGTATCTATTGATCCTAAAATATACTTATTCTCATAGAAAATGAATTAAAGATTCAAGCTCTCTGAGGACAAAGACTATGTGCTTAGCCTGCCAAGCTTCCCAGTGGCCCAGAACATATACAATTTTGAGGGAATAAATGAGAGATTAAATAAAGGTTCAAATTGCTCAAACCAGATGCATATTTTAAAACATCAAGGGCAGTTTTCTCCATGGTGTCAATCTATCCTAGTGATATGGCTTGCAAGTCTATTCTTCTTACATTCACAATTAGAAAATCATTTTTCCCAGCATTCAGCATATGGCAATGATTTTAGTGAGAATTTATTTTGTTACTCCTCATTGTAAGTTTTGATGTTTTAATTTATTATGTGTGGTGACAGAACGGCTGGAGTGAGCAGAATTAGCCCCTGGCGTGTTTGGAGGGCAGGTTCGTACACATGAAGATGGCATGATTACGGAGGCTTTTGAAAAGGTGCTCATTTCCCGTGAAAATCCTTAAAGGACAATTTGAAGACAGGTCGTGGATTCCCATAATCTCAGCACTACTCCCTTTCAGGAGTCTTTTCACTGTGTGTTCTCCACGGCTGTGCGTGTGAAGCCATTCCCCAGCCAAAGTTCAGGGTGAGGCCTGGACTGTGAAACTTAGCAAAAGCGGTGGAATCTACAGTTGGGCAGCTAAGACATTGTTCGTGTTACGTGAGCTTCCCATTTGGACAAGTAATGGCGGCTAGGCAAATCCCTCCCCAGTGCCACACCTCCAGCCGCAGAGGACAAATATGAACCACTAGAGAAGGCAGAAGGCAGATGACTCCTCAGAGCAAAGGGGAGGGGAAGACAAACCTGGAGCCAATTAGAGTCAAACAGAACACCTTTTAAGTATGGCTTTGTGCTAATGCTATTACCCACAATTTACGAATTTAGTGATTCCTTCTAGCAGACACCTGTGAAACTGTCCAACCCGTACTCATGGGCCTGATGCACAGAATGTTATGATGGGTGACTCTCCACATGTCCAGAGAAGTATAAGAAGAAGGCTATTGCATGGCCAAAAAAAAAAAATCTAGCTAAGAGAAATCCATTATCTTGGCAAGTAGAAACTGCCCATTTTACCATGTTCTAGTTAGAAAGAAAAAAACCCATAGATTTTTATTAATACTCTGCTTTGTAATATTCAAAGGTTACACGAATTATGGGATGCCAACTGTCTAGAAAGCTCCATAAAGTTTTCCTTTCAGATTGGGTTCAACTGTGATAAACCATTCTTCGATTACCTTCATTAAATCCTAAATTAGATCCCACCCTTCAGCCTCAGCTCCCATAAAATCTGCTGTTAATTATGGGCCTAACCCACTGAGACACAGGTAGACGATTTCAGTAATGTAGGCAGAGTAGATAAGCAACCACTACCCCTCACCATCCAGATAAGGGTTCTTCCTCGGTCCATTTCTGGGTGACTGTGTGAACTTCTAAACGTAACTAACTATGTGATGTGTTTTTCTGGTTTGGTTCCGGCACATACTAATAGGATTACAGAACCTATAATATTTATATTTGTCCCTTACTATGATATGCCCAAATTCACAAATATACCCATTGTATCAAATGGTCATCTCTTACAATATTGTGCCAGCCTTTTTGGTCACACACCATTGGCATCTGTTTCTTCTGTTGTGGGAGATCTATTTGAGAGCCATCTGAAAAATCTCCAAGTGGAATATTCTCCTGAAAAGTTGAGTTATTCATACCCAAAAGTCAAACTCTGACACTAGGGGAAGACAGATATCTCCCGTTGAGAAACAGAATGAGCTGGTCAGGGCTCTGCTTTTCTGTACTTGTTTATGTTTCTTTGTTTGTTTGTTTTGCTGTTTTATTCCCCTGTGATTAGTAAGTCTCTATTCACACAAACTCTAGTCTCCACTTCTACAAGAAGCTTCTTTGCATAAACATACTGGGGGATTGATACTACTTTAGGAAGGAGTGTGGGTTATAAATAGTATGAGTCCAGGCAAGCACTTCTCCTTGTGGCCCATGGTTCCTGGCTCACTGCAGGGACATCTCCTGGAAGTGTCCAGTCTTAGGGGCTGGCTAAAAGAATTCAAATCTTCTGACTGGGAGGAATTTGAAGACATTTTGCTGTTGTAGTATTTTAAGCATTTGATTCGCTATTGCTTTTCCATTCTCTACAGATAGTATCCCAGACTGTCCATATTCAGAGCATGCACACCGTGTTTACCCGCCGTTGCTATGCCTCTCACCTTCATGATACCTTGTTTTTCTACTACAACACCCCTAACCTCACCAAAAAGGACAAAGTAGTTGATGCTTGGATCCCCATTTCAAAAATGAGGTAACTGAAACGCAGATAATTTAAACAGCAGACATTTGCTCACACTGCCGAAAGGATGTGACGTCACAGTATGAAGGCAAAGCATGCCCGCTCAAAAGCCTACAGTCTGTGAAACCTGATGTCTCCAGAGATGACAATGGTCTTCAGTTGAGCTGGGGAAGAGGAGCTACCGGATATATGGAAAGCTACAGAGTGTGGTCTGCCGGTGTAGCTGCGCACGCGGCAGGGAGACCGCTTGCCTCGCATGCTAGCGAGCCCTGGGTTTAGTCTCCAGTATCACAAAGAAAGAAAGCAACAGATTTTAGATTTCCTTAGCCTAAAATCTTTCCCTCCTATCTCATTGCATTATTAATTAACTTTATTTTACTTCCTATTGGTCACCATCTATTACGGTAACGATTCATGTGTTGAAGCCCTAATCTAGAATTTCTCAGACAATAATTGCATTCAGAGATACACGATTTAAAATAATTAAAACACCATATGGCCATGTAGGTGGGCCTGGGCCAGTCTGAGTAGCACCCTTATGAAAAAGGAAAATTTGACAGAGTACAGAAGGAGAGAAGATAGTCACCTACAAGTCAAGGACGGAGGGGGCTTCCCCACCCACCACCACCACCACCAAAGAACCAAACTCCATTAACATCTTCATCCTAATTTCCTGCTCGCAGGGCTAGGAGAAAACACATTTTCTAGTTCCAGCCACCCAGTCTCTGTTTTGTTATGACAGTCCAAGCAAACTAATGCACCATCATTTGGACTCACACGAAGGTAGCAAGCCTGGGCATCTGGCCCACACTGACTCCTGACAAAGTCAGTTGCTTAGGGTGACCCTGTAACAGCTCCATTGGTATCTCTAGAGCAGGCTGATTGGAGAAAGGCGCTGTCATTTGCTCTCAAAGTTGAGGCAAGTCTGGCCCCAGGTGGGCATCCGCGGAAGGACCCTACCCCACTTTTCCCTTTGTCTTTGTCAATGGGATGTCCCTAGAAGACTGTCATGAAATGAATCCCGGCTGCCTTTGGCAGAGACAAGCTCTCTGCTAGGGAGCTACTGAATCAGAGCCTTAACCAAACATGAAATGACAGAACTGTCTCCAGCAGAGGATTAATTGAGCCAACTCGAGGCAAACACAAAGTATTTTGGCATTACTCTTGACAGATGGAAATAAAACAAACATTAGCCACTGGATTGTAGCTAACAATATGCAAAATTAAAGAAGGCACCTTTTTCACTCTGTCTGGAAGCCCACTGGCTTTTCTTATGAAATCTGAGGAAGGAAAAAGGCAGAGCCGTTTGTCTCGCTACACAACCAGTTAGCACATGCAAACACGGGGAATTAAAAGTCTTTGCATTCAGGGGAGGGAAGAGATATTTGACACATATATTTATTAAGGAGACTGGCCTGGAAAATAACATTGCTGTATTTATTGGAAACGGTGTGGGAAACATTTAAATCACACAAGAGAGTGTTCCCAGGCAGCCCAAGCTGCCTACAAATGGACACCTAAGGTCTAAGTATTTTTTTTTATTTGAAGGTTAAATTTTCAATTATTTTTTTTTCAGCTTCTTGCCATCCCTTCCAAGCATCACCGTTAATTGCTATATAAGGCTGTCTCTCACTGCTTGATTCTGGGCATAGGAACCCGGAGCTGTCAGCCATCTAATGGGCATTAGAGTATTGGGGCAGAAATCAAAATTACCATGTAAAAGCTGGACCAAAATGTCAAACTGAGAAGCCAACAGACTAGCTAAAACGCCTTCATTTTTTCCCACTTGCTTAATATCCTAGTCTATTTGTAATGATAAAAGGAAATACTCAAAGTTGGATAATTTAGAGGTAAGATGTGTTTCTTTCTTGGTGTTCTGAAGGTTGACAAGTCCAGGGGCAAGACACTGGAAAGTTTGACAAAGGGTGCCTGGTTTCTGCGTATGCACTGGACCTTGGACTTTATGTCCTCACACAGCACAAAGGCAAGATTTAAGTCTTTCACCATTAGCTGGACCTAATCCACGCATTGCTCATCTGTCTTCTAAACCCTCCCCTCTCACCACTTGAATATTGGCCATTCAGCTTCAATATGTGAATTTGGACAACACATTCTGACATAGTACTTAGCTTTTCAGAACTTCCATTTCTAAATTCTAGACACAGTTGAAATGAGCAAATTGGAGCCAAACAGCAAAGCTTCGGGGGTTATAGCAGATAGTGGATTCATACAAGATAAAGAAACCACTTGTATGCTTTAAGATGCAGCATAAGAAGCCTTGCCCTGGCCATACGGAGTTTATCTACTGCTAGGGTTGGGTTAACGAGTACTGGGGGAATCTCTTCTCAGCTTACTTACTGTCTTACATACTTCTCTTACTCTTATTGTCTGAGCTGTAGGAACATAGGACACACTTGGCTGATTAAGAATATGGGCTGGCGTTTAACGAGGGGGAAACTATGCCTGGTAATGTAAACTGAACCAATGCAATACACAGAGTCTAAATAATGCTACCCGGGTGCATATGGGCAATCTATCAGTCGCTAATCCTCCAAAGAAAAGTGACTCACCCTCTCCCAGTAACCGTCAAGGACTTCAGGAGATCCTCCTGACTCCATGCTGGAATTTATTACTGATTTGATTTTGTACAGGTCTTGTGCTGTAAATTCACGGATGGCCATGGCCATGTCCTATTCAGAGAACAGCATTTCAGAGCGTTCCTCCTCATTCTTTTATTTCTCCCCCCTTCCCTCCCTCTCTGGAGCTCTAGGGAAACAAACTGACACGGACGTTCTAGCATAGCTCATTACTCACTGGGGCTTATTCTGAGTTATAGGCCTCCATATCAACCATCACTCATTGTGATAAGAAGCTCTTCTGACCAAGGTGGGGAGAAGCACAAACCTACAGATAAACACAAATAGTTAGAAAGCAATTTGACCACATGACGATTAAGCCAAACATCATCACTAAGTTATCCTGGGGCCGTTGGGTTTTCTAGCAATAGGTTTTGAGCATAGTTATAGTACCAGACATGAATTCCCTCCCATGCTGGCATTACTTTCCTGATGTCGTAGTTTTGGAGGGTATTATCAAAATAGATGTCCAGGATGCACTAAAATACATAGGATGGCTCCCTAGTAATGATTAAACCCCAAATATTTATAGCACTGACAGTAAAAAAAAATCCTGTATTGGATATAAGAGATAAATGATTTAATGATGTTAATTTAGTATGTGATGATTTATGGACAGCTTAGTTAACTGATAAATGGATGATATCTGTTCTGACATGGGACAGAGTAATCGTTCAACAAACACAAATGATTCTTTGTTTTAAATTTGCCAATATGGTCCACAGCACTGGAGCCAAGACGAAGTAAAGAGTGTTGCTAAAGATGAAATGATTCTTTCACCTCTCAGAGGATGACAGTGTCCTAACCATCAAGTTAAGTGCTCTGAATGTTTACATCATAAATATTGGGACACATCCAACATTAAAGGAGGATTAGTGATGTAGCTATGAGTTGAGCCAGTCAGTATCAAATTAGTGTTGGGTCAAGTGTACTGGTGCAGCCACAGTCCAGTAATTATTTTTGCAGACATGTTAAAGAGCCAGCATTGGGCAACCTCTGTAAATTCCCAGAGTTCACAAGAGAGAACTGTTGTCCTAACATCTGTATCAGAGGATAGCCTAGTCCATAGCCGGTCACTTTCCCAGGTACATGTAATCTGGCACACAGGTGAATGAGTCTATCCAGCATTTGGATTCATTTCCATAAAAGTAACCTGGAGAGACTGGAGAATTGTGCAAGAAGAAAATGCCAGATGCATTCTGGTACTATACCAATTCCTTGAAAAGACAGCTGCTTATTAATTTGTGTGGAAGAAAACAAGAAGTCTTTGAGTCTCAAGCTAATGTCTCTTTCATTTCTGGACAAAATCCCAGGGGTGCTTAGCACTAGGATACAAGTGTAGGGCCCTTAGAGATGACTGTCATATCAGCTGCCTGTGGTCTCATCTGACTTGCAAGAAGGAGAGTAAGTATCATCAAATCAAAATTTCAACATTACAGATCTATAATGTTCACATGTAAGAAAGAAGAAACAAAGAGCACAGAACAGAACTCCTGGCTATAGAAAGACTAGACAAACAGATAAGTCTGGAAACAACATGGTAAAAGGAGAAAGGCTTGATGGTGGCTCCCCTGTGGCATCTAGGTCAAGAGTCATCAAATACAGAGTTTTGCCTGCAAAGTAGTCTACAGTGGGTATCTGTGCCAAGTGGCTGATTTGATACAGGCTTCTCAAGTGGCAAGTGTGAGACATCCCTCATTCACCATCTTTTATCCCATATCTAGACAGGAGTCTCCTGATGGCAACCCATCTACAAGAAGAGAAGATCATAGTGGGTAACACGAAGATTCTTGCTCCTGGGAAGGTAGGTTTATTCAAGTAAAGCCATGAGGTGGAATTTAGTTTGAATTTCAGCCTCTTAAGTCTGGTTTCATGTAACTTCCCATGTTTTCTATTTTTCTAAGCTCTGCAAGCAAGTCTTGGTGTGAGAAGAGAGGTGAGCGATAGAACGATAATCTCATGGGCCTTACTGACTCTGTCTGGAAGGAAGAGAGAGAGCACACAACCACGGTTGCATTTTAGAGCATTTATGTTAGGTCAAGATCTTGTGCTTGCTCATAATTAATCCCTGCCCCTCCCAGGCCCCAGCCTATCTCTATGGATTTGCTTTTTTCTGAGCATTGCATATAAATAGAATAATGCACCATCAAGTCTTCAGCATCTCATTTACTATACTTAGCATTTTTTAAATTTAGCCTTCCTGTAACATATATCCTTATTTTATTCCTTTATATAGCTTAATAATAACCCCCTTGTACAGAAATACCAGCTTTCTATGAACATCTTTGCAACGCTGTTCACTGTTGAATAGGACATAGCCCTTCCTGGGCACCTGGTCTGTGAATTCGGGGCAAGAATGCTCTAAGGTCTGTAAAAGCTCCTGACAGAACTGACAACAGGAGAGACGCTCATCTGATTCCTTTAGTCCGAGATGACCATTCTATTCACATCATCTGAGACTTAAAATTATGGGTTTTTCACTTGTGTTGGTAAGATCAGGCAGGAACTAAGAGCTAGGGAAAACAACCTTCTCCTTTGACATTTCTCACAACACATTTCCAGGGTATGGGAACTTCTGTAATATGATTTCCCTCCCTAAAAGTTACTTGCTTCATATATATATATATATATATATATATATATATATATATATATATATATATCCACCACCACCAAGCTCCTCTCTCAAAGCATGGTGGTTGAAAAAAAAAAGTGCCCTCTATGGATGCATATATCTTAATGTTTGGTCATTAGGGATTGGTACTACTTAAGAAGGATTGGGAGGCGTGGCCTGGTTGCAGTAGGCGTAGTCTTGTTGGAGGAAGTGTGTCACTGGGGGCAGGCTTCGGGGTTTCAGAAGCCCAATCCAGGCCCAGTGGCCTTCTCTCCTGCTGCTGCCAGTGGAGCTGGATGTAGAGCTCTCAGTTACTTTTTCAGCACCGTGTCTGCCTGCCTGATGCCATACTACCCATCATTATGACAATGGATTAAACCTCTAAGACTGCAAGCAAGCTCCGATTAGATGCTTTCTTTTATAAGAGTTGTTGCAGTCATGTTGCATCTTCACAGCAATAGAACGCCGACTAAGATACAGGTCTCCATAGGATGAAATCAGTCCCTTAGGGTTGGTTCGGTAGTTGTGACCCCTTCAATCTAGAAAGATCGTAAACTTTAAGGGAGACTTTAAAGCCTGAAATATGCTGAAATATGTTGAAATACAGGATGCTTCATCTAGGTCACTTACTCGTTTTCTTACACTTGAGATTTTTTTCATACAGAATTTTGATACATTTCTTTTAAATAGTAGAAACAAAACAATAATATGATAAAACACAATGATATGGTATCTTTAAAAGACACACAAATACTCATATTATTAAACTATTAAGAACTATGACTCTGGTATTATGGCTCATTAAAATCTCTTGGGCAGTCTGGGGAGATGGCTCAATATATGAAATGCTTGGTTCTTCAGGAGCATGCACACTTACACTGGCTCACAAACATGCACCCATGTACACGAGAACACATATGCATACCACATACACACAAGCATATTCACACAGATACACATATACATTCACATAGATACATACACATATATACACACATACATACATACACACATGCAATCTTACTGAAGCAAAAGCAAATCATCTGAAGCATGTAATAACCGTTGATACTTATATATGACTCCAAGGATCTGATTCAGTGGATCTAAAAAGGGCCACAAAAATATGGACTGTTTTGTTTCTTGAGTACTTCACACGGACAGCCTGAGTTCAGAACAACTGAAGATGGGTGTGGAAAATGACACAGATGTCATCTTCCCTGTTTCTTAGTTGAGAGTCTGGAAGAGGTGTTGCAATACAATATAATACTCAAGAACATGTATCAGAGCTGTAAGGTCATGGGACTTGGAAGCCAAGTCCAGAGACTGGGTTTCATACTCTTTCTGTAAAATGTCTTCCGGAGAGAAAACAAATCAAAACGCAGTAGGAGTCCTGGGGGCGGAGCAAATTGTCAACAGGTGGCAGTGTAGATAGATATTCCTAAGATATATCCAAGGAAGGGCACTATCTTCCTCTCTTTGTGCATGCCCAAGCCAAGGCTTGGCTTGTATAAACATGCTTTCTATGAAGTTCAATGAGAGGTGGAGATTCCTGGAAGAGATACATCTATGAACAAGATACATCAACTGCCAAACTACAAAGGCCTTGTGAGCAGGCACAGGGTTGCAACATTTAATAACACCCCCAGTTACTAGAATAATGCTTATCAGAGTGCAAAGCTTTAGGAAACACCAAAATAAGACTAATTAACAAACGCAAAACTCAGTAAGTGATATTTTCATTTTCCTGGTTTTAACAGATACTAACATTCAGTTCGATTCTATGATATGAACTACTGCATCATAAAGTACCTATATCTCTTTTTAAAACCCCAAATTTCTCTAAGCATGAGGAGGAAAAGATACTCTGGCATACATGCATGTCCACCCATGTAAGTGACCTGAAGAGGTTGGCACAGCTGTCCAGTGATTGTCTTATTTCAATCTCTGTCACATGAGGGACAGGATCATACTTAGGGGATACTCACTCTAAATAACAAGAAATATGTTTACTATGTATTCAGAAAATGATGGGGAATGTATAAAGTTGAATAAATGGTCTAATTTCAAAAAAACTTAGTGAGGTTTTTTTTTTTTTTTTTTTTTTTTTTTTTTTTTTTTTTTTTTTTTTTTTTTTGACATTTAGTCACACTTAACCAGAAAAACCTGATAGGCTGCTTAGCCACAGCTATAAACAGGGCAACATTTAAAGAGAATTACCTTTGCTGTTGAATCCTTTTCCTTTAATCTGTTCTTACTCCTAATCTACTTAATAAAACCTCAATCTTCAGAATCATTCTTAATTAGACTAGCCTTTTGAAAACACTGTTCCTTTTGTCAGGAAAAGTTAAACCTTTGAGATCGCTCTGGACACCACAGTTGGTACAACTCTATTTGAAGTCAAAGCCACCACAGGCACTCAGCCTTGCCTGACCTGGTCCCACTGCACAGGAAACCAAGGATAAAATATTGTTTCATCTTCTCCAGACATGACAAAGACAAGAAAGGAAGTCTGTGTCTGTCATTTGCTCCCTCGACATCAGTGTGTGCCACCTACAGCTGTACAATATTGCCTACTGACTAATTATTGGACTTTTTGAGACTCTTTCATAGTATGTGTGTATGGACAAAAATGTACACACGTACCTGCCCCCTAATGCTATATTAGTCCTTGCCATCAGTAATTGGGCTAAGTGTCTGGTGAACACTAATTAGCGTCAAGGGCTAACCTTTAAAATGTCTTTTCATCCAATATCATCCTGACGCAGAATTTGCAGTTAAACATGTTTCGCTAATGGCAAGATTTTGTCTCCCTTAAAGAACAGGAAATGTCCTATGCTATCAGACAGACACTTAGTCATTGCATCACATTTCTGAGACCAAGACATACATCACTTTTTATTATAGCCAGCTCATTTATACTCATAGCTCCAAGAACAGGCTTGGGGTGGCACCAGCTGTTAAATTCCATGTTTGGGCCTAGCTTCCAGGTCTACTAAAGTGGCCATTTGGATGTTCCTCTCTTCAGAGGAAGGAGACAATTTCTTTAAGCTTTTGGGAGTTGGTATTCCTTAGTCAGTTGTTAGAGCACCTCCATAAAAAGCAACAACAAAGCTACAACCACACTCAGCCTCAAAGCAGGTTCTGTGTGTGTGGAAGCAAGGGACCTTTGGAACATTTAGATTCTTAAATATGTCATAACTATCTACTATCAGGAAAATTAATCATGATAATAATGTTCTTTTCTGAAGGCAGGATTCCTTTCTTCATACTTAACCTACTCACAGAGAGGAGGTTAAAACTATGCACCTTAGTCTGGGTCCATTACAATACCCATAATTAAAATGACTTTTATCTGGAGTGTTCGAGGAAGATCACATATTTTTTTCTCATGAAAATTATAAAAACATAACAAAATGACACGGAAAGTTTTGAAAAGATACTGTCTTCTAATTCCCTCTCTCTTTAAAAGGACAAACAGGAAGAAGTTTGCCAAGGGAGACCACGTTTGGGAGGCACAGAATCACTTGGAGAATTCACTTAAAATGCAGGTGCATAGGTTTGCCTCACACAGTCTGATCTTCATGACTTGGGGTTCAGGTGCAGGGTTCCCTCCCTGGTTACTGGGTTGATGTGTCAGAATGCAAAGCTTTGAGAGACAACAATTTCACTCACTTTTTTCTTATGCAATTCTTAGCTCTGCCTTCCAGCTCTGCCCTGGGCTCCTGTTAATCACTGTACAAGTAAATATGCTCCGTCTATGATGCATAGGCTGGTGAAATTCACAAGATTTGCATTTAAATCCCAAGTCTTCTCTGAAATGAATTTATTCAGATAGATTCTTATAATACCATTAACAGACCAAAGGGCAGTAGCTTATTTATAGCTTCCATCAGGTGTTAACCATATTGCTTTCTTCTAGTGTTAAAAATTTTATATTTAAATCATCAGATTAAAAGGACCAGTATTTACCACAATGCCACCAGTACTGTGTATCTGAGTTTATTTTTACTTTGTTCTGCTAATTTAGTCAGTGTAAAATGGTATCTTAAGGTGGATTTAATTTATGCTTTGTGCATTGCTGGTGAAGATTAATGTTTCCTCATATTAATTATTTGCTATTGATAAGTTTTCTAGAATTAGTCAAACTTTTATGTCTCTCTTTGGGTTCAGAGCAAGGCTTACTGTTTCCATCTTTATTGTCAAAGCAACGGGTAACTGGACAAAGGTCAGACCAAAGATCAGTGATAAAGCCGGGACCAAGGCTTAAGGCGTCCAGCAAGCATGGCACTTTGGCCTGAACTACTGTGTTTTTTAAGGCAAAAACCTTAAGTTTAAACCTTAATGCAAGTTGAAAAAGATGGAGGAAGAAGGGCTTCCAGCCAGGCCCTTTATCAGAGGTTCCTATTCAAGGAGTTACTGGGACACCTTTCTTCAGATCATGATCTGGAAGGGCCGCAGGATGCTGGGACCAACGATGGGAAGTATTTCACTGCTGTTCTCAAGAATGGCCCTGGAGAGGAGCATCCTTTGTAGTCCTGTTTTGAGGTGAAGTCTCTATTTCCAACCACATGGACTAGCCATTATGTAACGGCTCAAGGGAAGGAACTGTGGGTCTAGATGAGGTGGCTCTTGTCAGCCAAGAGTACACTGTCACAAAACACTGAACCGAGAGCCTTTAAACACCGCCATTACCTGTCAACTATTCTCCCGCCAGAGAGCTGAAAGCTCCAGACCCAAAGAGGGGACCCGAGGGCGAGAACAGTGCGTCCTCTGCCGAAGACTCTTTTATTTATTGTGACTATAACGTCTTTAGTGGATGCTCTGGATCTAATTATTACAACTGTTCCAAACCTTAGTACCTTAAAATAGCAATAAGCCGAAGGACAAAAGGAACGCCGTGAAATCCTGTCTCTGAACAAGGCGTGGCCACTGTACTCACGAATTCAGTGCCTCTGTGGGCTCCCTCCCTGTGGAAGAGTTACATAAGGTCAAGCCAATAAGATTAGTTACTGTCCCAAAAGGCAGCAAATGGACTCAGTGGATTACAAAAACAAAGGAAAGGACCTAAAGAAAGGGAGTAACATGTCCAGGTTCTTATGGGGAATTGAAGTGCAACCAAGATAGATTGTTTACATGGATGAAATTGTCAAAAATAAATAAAAGATATTCCATTAAAAAAAAACCTCCAGCAATAATAAAAATGTAAATGGTGTCTTTTTTTGAAAGCTGAACTGGGTAGCTCTTTGACCATTCTTACCCATGATTCCTTTCTGCTTACATTCAGCTAGCAAGCCAGCTGTAGGGCTGGGCTTATCTGAAATGTGAGGTGGCTGGGGTAACAGTTCAAACAGATGCTCAAGTTGGATGTGTTAAGAAATACCAGACATTCGTGAGGCCCACCTTCAGGTGTGTCTGGGCATTTACACAGTGGGTTGACTGAAAAGGAGAAGACCTGCCCTAGCATATAGGTGGCACCGTCTTCTGGACTAGTGTTCTAGGCTGAGTGGAAACAGAACTAGGAGAGAACCAGCTAGGCTCCCGTATTCTCTTCCCAATTCCTGTTCTGCTTGGATGTGAGAATTCCCAGCCCACCTGCCACCCTCCCCATGCCTTCTCCATGGTGAACAATTGCCTCTGAAACTGTGGGGCTAAACAAACCTCTCCTTCCTTTAGTTGCTTCTTGCCAGGTAGACATAGCAATGAAAAACAAACTAACTAATACAGCTGCCCTTCTCATGTTCTCTCCAGGAAGTGGCCCTGGCATCTCGGCAGAGTACCCTCGCTCGAGCTCTCCAGTAAGGCAACTTGAGAGTGAGGACCAGATCTGAGCTCCAAAATTTAGAACAGCTTCCTCATCTCAATACTGTGAACACAGGAGAACGGATGATTATGGAGATGGGAGCTACTCATCTTCTGCATCAATAGACCATTTAGGGACATCCCTGTCCTTCACTGACTAGCTGCCAGTGGCATTCCTCCAGTTGGGGTCGTGAGGAAAATGTCCCTTGACAATGACATCGTGTCCCTTTGGAGGAAAAATAAGCAATTTCTATTGGGAAATTACTTAAACTTTTTAAGAGGTTCTGGTACATTCTGTTGATGAAGGTAAGTCCTAAAGGAAGTCCAGTTTCAACACATATGAAACCAAGAGACACAGTTCCTGGCGATGAATAATAGAGGAGAGAACCAGGTTTCGAGGGTCATAAGAATACCCTAATATTGTAATGTAGAAGGGGGTCATGTTTTTTTTAAGGTCATACAGAAAGTTATGGGACCAACAACCAAACCCATGTCAATCTGCCAGCAAGGCCCATACTTTCTCTACTATTTGAGCTGCTTCCAGCACATCAGGTGCCAAAGGGTTACTTTTAGCAATGAACTAACTACCCTCAGCCTCCTCCAAAACCGTGTTAGAAAAAGAGAGAGGCCTTTCTCAGACTTAGTTACGGTTAATGAAGAAAACATTAATCACTTGAAGTGCTATTTGAAACTCATGAAACCGAAATGAAGCTCAGTATGAAATGTTCATTTATTTCTGAGGGATTTACTTTGTTACATTCAATCACTCAATCCTCTTTCCCTTGAAGTTTGAAGGGGGAAAAACACTCATTTTTTTACACAAAAACTTCTTCTCTAAATGATACAAAAAATAGCTTCTTTCTCTTGAGGGTACGATGGCTGGGGTCCTCAGTAAGATATCTATCATTTTCCCTGTATATCAGGGCAGAGTGCTTTGAACAATGATCGACAGCTGTACTTCCCATTAAACCCATAGCCCATTAAGGCCATACCTTCAACCAGACAAGCATCTGCCCGGACTTAAAGACTGGTTCTACCACTTACCGCTTAAATAATATAGATGTAGTCATAAAATTTTTAGAACTTTGGCTGCTGTATCTCTAAGCTTGATGAAATTATGATTACCCTGTAGGAATTGTGTTGAGGCAATGAAATGTGTTGTATACTTGGTTTCTCACGTCCTGAGAAAGGCAAGAATTGCAGTGGGTGTCATAGACCCAATCAAAGGGTATTTTAAAGTCACAGACAGATTAACTCATGTCTTATCATCATCTCTTAGGGAAACCAGCGTCAGGTTGCCAGTGGACCAGAGCACATCCTGCCATCGCCATGGCTTGTTTATCCTGTAATGAAGGTTTCGAACAATATCCTTCTCATGATAACACCCCCAATGTGTCTCCAGTCCATTGGTTGTAATGCTTGCAACTGGCCCTCAAATAGCCTTCTCGGGGAAAGCTAAAGAAAAGACATGATGCAGCTTATCTCTATGCCTCTTGCTATGGTCCAGAGACACACAGCGCCTTTTCTCTGGCATCATTCACCCTCAGGAAACTGAAAACCCAGGAATAACGTGACTCTCCCACTCCCCACTCTGCCCATTCTCCAGGCAGAAAAATGAAAATTAGGGGAGTGGGGGAGGAAAGAATAAACTGATGTCTAGAAGTCAGTCTCCCTCTGTTACTGGAGACAGACTCGCAGCCTCCAAGTGCTCTGTGAAATGCGCTGTGAAGTCTTCTCCATATGGTATCCCTTATATTTTTATAGGGAGAACTGTTTCATCTGAAATGTTTAGGACCTTAATGTGCTGGTTAATTGAGTGCTTTATTTAACGGGAAGGCATCCGACGCTGCGTGCATGGAATTCTCGTTCTCAGCGTCGGAAAACGGCAAAGGTTTTTCAAACAAAATTTTAATCAAACATAATTTAATATTTATCTGATAGCTGTAAAGGAATGGTAGGTTTTTGTATTGCCTCCAAGGCATGATAAGAAACAACCAATTTCCAAGTCTTATAAGGACAAATATGTGGATTATTGGAGGTTTCTCGTTGAGATAATGAAAATGACACAGACTCCTCTGGCAGTTCGACAGATCTGGGTGAAATCCTGACTGTAGACTTAGGAGCTGGCTATACTGGGGCAACATAATCTCCACAGCCGTAAGGTGTTTTTAATCTATAAATTTGATATAATGGCTTCGCTTTAAGGTGGTAATCAGATAATGATTGGAAAGCCCTTAGCACAAGCCTGCTGCTTGCCTCAGAGTACACACTTAATCAAGTCAACTCTATTTTTTCCGTTTTTTTTTTTCCTTTCAATTCCCCTTCAACTCCATGAAAAATAAATACGCAGAGGACCAGTCAGGGGAAATGACAGAAGCTCTAGCCGTTCTCATGGAGAAGACCTTGCTGGAGAAGGTGTTGGAAGGTTATGAATATGGAGTAAAATGAGTGGGAGGGGAGGGAGTGCACCTTCTGCAGGACCACATCATGGCTTCCCTGTGGTCAGGGACACGGGACTAGAGAAGCCAATCCAGAATCTTGGCCTTACTTAGCAGTAAGATATCTCAAGCCTGGGTATAGGCAACTAACTGCTCATTAGAGTTTCTTTTACACACAAAGATACCCCAGTGAAGCTGTAGCATTTGGGTTCAAGTTCATACACTCTGGCCCCAAACAGTCTTACTGAAGTGTGGTCTGAAGAGGCAAGTGGAGCTCTTGCCTGTGCTTTATGGTGTGAGCCCAGACAGACACCAAGGTTCTGTCCTCAGTCACCCCTGGCACTGAAGAATCAAACTATGTGCTAGAGATGTCGCCTCAACTTCTGAGCTTGCTAGTAAGTCAGCTAACTATTTTCAAATGACGGTGAAGGCCCCACTTTGTTCGCTGACCAATTCTTTATGACTCTCAATATCACTGAAGTCAAGAGGAGGCGGATCTTGGCTTATATAGGTAGACTCTCCAGGGATAATTCCCCTTTGCCTGGGTCTCAGCGACATCAAGCTGAGGAAGAGATATAAAGGTCTACCAAAGGCTGGGTTTGCATGCAGGCTCAGCTCTCAACACCCAGCAGGAAGCAGTGGCTAAATCCCCAGCAGGAGACAGTAGTGGTTAGACACGTGTAGATTTGCAACTCAGTGTTCCGGGCTCCATTTCGCCTCTCTTCTAGCAACAGTGTGATCTCAGCCTCTGTTTCATCACACTAAAATGGATATAAAACTACTGACTTGGTCAAGTGGTGGAGTGATGAAATGGGACAGCAAAAATTATCTTCCCCTCTCCCCACAACTTCTTTCCTTGGTTGGAAAGCTTTAACAAATTGTGGGCAACATTCTCCCCATGTCCCATCTCCCTTTCTTCCCAATTCTAACAATGAAACCTCTGGTTTTATTCCTGGGCAACCCGAAGTTTGACTAACCAACGACATCTACACTAGCCTGCCTTAAAGACGCCAATGGCCAGTAAGATTAAAGATGTAAGTGATTAGGTGAGGCTTTGTGGACGGTACCCTTCAAAGCTTGGCTTTCCTACCTAGGGACAAGGACTTGAGCTCAGACACAGCAGGCACAAGCCTGGTGCCAGTGATGTTTGCTGACTAAACAACAGGAACAATAAAAATAGAGACAATTAACACTCAGGAACATTTACACTTTGCCTGTCAATGTGCTAAGCCTTTAGTTTTCTGTTTAACCCTCAAAATAATCCAACAACATTTTTTTTCTACTATTTACACGTTAGCAACCTAAGGCCTAGGATACATGAATAAATACATGTAGATGTTAATGAATGAGCAGATGAATTAAAGCGTGAATGGGGGGGGGGCCCCCACTGGAGCTGAAGGAGAATCGGAGGCATTGGAGGGGGTAGGTAAGTACATCAGTTTCCTGTTGCTGCTGCAGCAACCATAATCGTGACCGCTTTAAGCAGCATGCACTTGTCATCATACGCACAGTCCTGTGGGTTAGAAATCCAATATGGGTTTCATTGGCCTAAAATTAAGGAGAAGCAGGGCTGTGGAACACCCTGACGTCATTTCTTCCCTGCTTTTTTCCCTTTCTTGTAGAGAGTGTGCCCACATTCCTTGGTTTAAGCTCCTTCCTCCATCTTCAAAGCCAGCACCATTAGACCAAGTCTTTCTAATGTATTGTCCTTCCATGTCTGTTTTCTGTACTTTTAGGGACCCTCTGATTATTTTGACACCATTCAGACATCATCACCATCATTGTCATTATTGTGGTGTGTGTGTGTGTGTGTGTGTGCACGTGCGCTCACGTGTGTACAACCTGAAGTGTCAGTTCTCCTTTTCTACCCTGTCTCAACCAAAGTCTCTTTCGTTGTCCACTCGTGTGCCCACCAGACTAGCAGGCTCTCAGTTCTCTCCTATCTCCATCTCCCATTTCTCCATAGAGACATACGGAGTCACAGAGCCATGAGCATCTTATGTGGGTTCTGGGGCTTTGAACTCAGGCTGTCAGGCTTGCACAGAAAAGGCTTTGCCCACTGAGCCATCTTCGCAGCCCTGGGCCACCCAGTTAATACAGAATGTCTTTCTTAAGGGCAGTTGATCAAAAGACATAGTGTCATCCACAATTGTAATTCTCCTTTGCCACATGGGAATAGTATAATCATGGATTCCAAGGATTCCAGTGTGAACGTCCTAGGGGACCAATCTGTTCACCGCAATACGTTTCTGCAAGAGATTCCCTGTCATTCACAGGAGCATTTTTGCCATAGGAGCAGCTGCAGCACACCCCTGACTCCATGGCAGGATATCAGATCTGTGATTCAAGATCATAGGAACACAGGAACACGAGCCCACTTGACTCATCTTCCCGGCATGCCATAGTGGGAGCAGCTGTGGTCACACTGTGTCACACTGCCATCCTTCTGATGTGAATTCGCAGTCAGCAGTTTGAGGGAAGAATAGGAATGATGCTGCCTGGTCACATCTAGTGATACGTTTTTAAGATTCTGGGAGTTTCCGAACTTTATACCCAATGCCACTTGGTCATGGGAAGTCATTTTCAAGGAGTTCAGAAGAAGAATGGGAGGAATGTGTTGGTTGAGCCAAACTTCACATACTTTTTTTTTTTTATTTCATGCTGTTAATCAGACATGAGGAACAAATTGCAGAGAAAAAGGATGAGGTCCTGAGATGGAAGGTGACAAACACCCAGTGGCCCACCCACTTTGTGACAAAGTGGCAAGTAGAATCTGGGATTATCTAACCAACTGATGGTTTACCCATCAGCCCCCATGGCAGGGCCCTCTTCAGTCCAGCATTTCTTATGTCAGAACCTCTTTATGACCTTACCTGTGCCTTGAGTTCTTTCTCTCTGTTCAAATTTCTGCTATCTTCTTGAAGCAACCTCCCTCCACCCCACCCTGAGTAGACCACATAGACTTCCGAGCTCCTCCATCGTCCATCTCACCCCTTCAACAGGGACTGGCATCTCTGTTATGTCCACAATGAGTCTCTCTCACTTGACTTGGGTAAAGAACCTTCTGATCATAGCTGTCATTTACATCTTTACTCACCTCTTCCCTTATCGAATTCATGAAATTTTTCCCACTGTGGACAATCTCTAAAGCTTTGCTGTTGCTTCAAAGGCAACTGGATACGTTGAGGTGACCCTACTCTACAAGTGGTCTTCTTTAACCATTTTCTCTTGGTGTAGGAGACCCCCAAAACAAATCAGCTATCTAACCCTTAATATGTCCATGATTTTCTAAATTAATATTTTAGGTTCTCTTATGTCTCTGCTCTAGTTTCTGATAAAGAGTGAAATATTGCCTTCTTGTCAATTAAAAAGCAGAAGACAAATTTGTTGGTACTTGAGCTATCCTTGATATTTCAACCAGTTGAACTGCTTCAGGTAATACCAAACAATTCAAATTTGTGATACTGAGAGGCTCTGTCCCCTTCAGGGTTTGTCCACTACCAGCCCAAGGAGCAGATGGAAGTTTTATGCCCAGCTGAGCATTGCTAAACACTAGTGTTTGAACAGAAACATCCACAGGTCACATCTCTGAAATAAACAGATAATTATAGTTAGTCCCTGCTGACTTCCACCCCCACTCCTGCCCAACACACTGAAAATAAACATTGTTCCTTTCCAGGATCTTGTAGAGTGGACAGGGGCTTCCTTGGAACTCCCTGGAAAACAGATCTCTGTCTCTATTTTGGGGAACAAAAACACTGGGAACAGATAAGATATGTATTTCTAGAGCTTTAGGGGAGCAGCCTCAGAAGCTGTGTGCATGCAGTCCCAGGAGACAAGGTGCCTGTGGTGTTGGGAGTTCAGCACTTATCTGAAGGACTCTGTCCATCCTTGCCTGCACTTGACCTTGGGACATTTGCCTTAGCAGCTTCTGCGCATCAGAGACTGTCCTGGGCACATCCCCATTTCATTTGATCTTCCCCACAACCCTGTGTGTTACAAATTTCATTTTTCAGCCAGCAAATCTCAGAGTTAAAGGATGGAATTTCTTGCTCAAGGCTCCTTCATAACGAAAGAGGCAAAAACCAAAATTGGAAAGCAACAAGACTCACTTAATTCTATGTGCTCTTCCGCACATATCTATTTCCGAATGACCTTGTGCCAGGCACTGTGCCCATTAAGAAGCTCGGCCACTGGGAAAAGTCAGCATCCCTGCTGCAGGCCTGGGCTTTAATGGAATGGCCTAGCCAGACAGGACATGCTGAGTCTCTGGGGCTGAGTCCAAGGAGGAATCTGTGCCCTGGAAAAAAAATCGCTTTCATTTTGGCATTATCCTCTTTCCTAGGGTGAAGGTAATTACAGGATCACTAAACATGGTTTTACAAGACTTTCTCTTTCTTCCAAGTCTGGGAAGGATGCCCCAGAACCCCAGGTGCCCTCCCTGCCCATCTCCTTCAAACATGGGCTTCATTATCCCCTCATTCAGAGATGGCCTTCCCCTTCCTGTTTTCTATGAAATTTCAATTTGTCCTTTAAGATCTCTTCATGTCACCGCCCAGTGAGGCCTCTTCTGTGCCCAGGTCATAGTAGGTGCCTTCTTCTTCCATGCACCAGAAGCTGCTGCCTCCTGTCTGAAAATGGACCCTCACATAACCCATGTTCCCATGGCTGGCAACACATAGAGTAGTAAGATGGGGCTCAGGTCAATCCTAGGGCAAAGTTTAAGAGTCCAGTCATCATGTAAAGCAAAAGCATTCCGCATGGAAGAGCTGGCCATGACCATGGCAGGGCTCAGTTTCCTGTCCTCCATCCTTGCATCTTTCCCTTCTTCTGGTTTGGAGTGAGGCAAAATACTCTTCCTTTTATGTGCTTGCTTGTTTTATTTACTCCTACTTTATGAAAGAGACATGTTTTACTCAACACTCCTTAAGACATACAGCAAGGTAGAACTCCACAGGTCATGAGACCTGCTTTCTCAAAGGACTCCACTCACCCATTCAGCATGGTCAAGGAGAGGCACTCAGTCACTCCGTTGACACCAATAGGGATAGTATCTCATCACTGAGATAAGGATGTCCATGACTTTGGTGATAGCAATGGTCACTGTGGCCACATTGCCTGCCCTTGTCATCAGCCTTCTCTACCAAAGACACCTGCTTGGGCTCCTTACTTGTCAAAATGAATTATGGAAGCTATATATGGTTATTTCCATTTTTCTGGACATAGAAATCAAAGTTAAGTGGTGGTCATTTTATCCTAACCCAGAGCTTACATATAACTGGGGTGTAAAATGGGGTCCTAGTATAGCAAAGCAAGCCTACTAAAGACCACCACACAAACATTAATAGAACCCCCAAAAGTCTTTAATGTCAGTCAAGAAAAGCACAGGGACCTTGCCCAAATCACTCGGCCCAAGCTTTTTAGCTCTTTGTCTTTTATGCACACACACACACACACACACACACACACACAAAACCAACACATCCTAGTAGTCACATTTCATTTAACAAGAATCCGAACTACAGAAGCCAAAAAGCAAGGTTAGTGCATTTAGGGACTTGCCTTGAACTATGGACTGGGTCTCTGATGGACTGGGTCTTTGTTCCAGTTTGACAGACGTTAGGCCTACATGCTGGGTTTTAAGGTCAGAATGGTGCCTCTAACATGGTGTCAGTTGTGCGAAGGTCTGGAGACCTGTTACACTGATTGCTACAAATACTTATTTCAACTTCATGGCTTATTTTAATAAATTAAGAAATATGTAAATTTGGTGTTTATTATTGTTTTTATGGTACACAGCTCCTGATCTCCAAAGTTGTGAGTACCTTTTTATGTTATTAATAAGATGACTAATGGTCCAGGGCTCCTAGATAGCATCCTTATAAGGGAGATTTGTACTACCAATCCCTAGGCATAGACAAAGAAGTCTGAGTTGATTATTAATGGCCAATAATTTAATCAATACTCAGAGCAAACACAGTCAGAAATATTCCTGATGAGGTGGCTTCCCCGCTGACACCACTGTGGAGCCCACAGTTCCCAACTCAGCAGGTACTGATCAATAGATTCATTTTAGATTTTCAGTGCCTGTGGCTACGGGCCTACCACCTGCCTCAGCCAGCCTAGTTGACCTTAGCAGCTTGGCTGGGACAGAGTTGGGAAGTCTTGCCTGATCCCAGCCCTGCCTTAGGTTCCAACCCAGGCTTCTGATACCCCTCTGTCACCCCTCCGCCTCTGCCTAAGATCCCATTAGTGTCTGAAATAGTGCCATGATCCAGCCTGAGCCGTGGCAAGCCACAATTAATTAATTAATCAGTTATACTCTATCAGCAAGTACAGACTAGGAATGTTAAATAAACAAATTAAAGGCCATGTTTCACTAAAGCTCAGCCCAATGAAATAATAATGAGGCAAAGCTAACTGCTCTGAACAGAAGGAGGAATATTGTAATGGAATATACTAGGGCAGTAATATCCTAGAAATATGCCAAGAGGCTGCTCCAACCACAGAGGAGGTTGCTCCCTCCCAGACCCTCTGTCGCACACCCCTGCTCAGAAGTGATGGGAACTTAGCAAGTCCCAGCAGAAAGACCCTGGCTCTGCAGCCAGCTAAAACTATACCCAAATCTCAGTTGTTGCTTTCCAGAAAACACCCAGCCCATCTCTTCTACTTATCAGGAAGTCCTCAGCCACCTTGAGCCTCGCTTTGGTCAGTGTCCGTAGTTGCTTTCCCAGGCACACTAATGGGGCTCAGCTGATATCCACTTACTTATACTGCACGGTGGCCGGCAAGTCTAAGATAGTCCAGTCTTTGGGCTAAGAGGTAGCAGCCCTGGAGTCAGGCTTTTCAAAGTGCAGGACTCAATACTCTTACTCCTCACCCACTGGGGTTTGAGTGTGGTTTGTTCTCACCAAGTCTGGTCTTCAATGGGTCAGTGTAGAGAGACGGAGTCTAGTGGGAATGATTCATGTGGGGGCAAGTCCTTGTGATGTGTTCATGTCCTTCTCTTCTTGTAAGTTCCAGCTCTTGCATGACTAAACAACTAACCCGAGAGTAGCCTGCTATAAGGCAAGGCTGCCTCATCCCTGTCCCTTTTGTACATGAACCACTTGCTCTTCTGTTCTCCACCATGAGTTAAAACCAGAAAAAGCCCTTAATCGATGCTGCCGCTGGCTGGTTATGGACTTCTCAGACTCTAGAACCTGAGTCAACATGAGCTTCTTTACAAATGACCAGGGCCCAGTAATTTATAATGATGAAAAGTAGAATAATTTATAGTTTGGGATTCTGTACTAGCATTGTGAGACAGACTGAGACATCACTCTTGTGATATCTTTCAGAGCCCACCCTTCAGGACAGACACTGCCCAGAGCATGCTTGTTTATGCATAGTTGTGTTGCTGTCTTTCTCTCCTTCCTTATCTCATTTTCCCCTTTCTCAACAGGGTGTCTCTGGTCACATCCCAATCAGTCCCTTGCATTCAACATCAGCTCATGAGAGAACCCAGCCTAAGGAATGGCCCTTAGACAATGTCTACAAGTTGTAGTTGGGGGCTCTGTCCCTTCCCCTTTCAGCTGCTGTTTTGTCGCAGGTCATGGTAAGCATAGGCCCATTCTTCTCCCAGGACTCCAGACCCATCGAAGCCACTGGTAACACAGCTTGGGAGAAATTTCCTTTGAGACTAATGACCCGTAGGACAAATACTCACAGCAAACCTCTGGGTGCCAGCTCTGTCTGAGGACCAGGGATCCAGCTATAAGCTGTGCAGACAGATGCCACTGTGACCGAAGCCAAGTGCAAATACACGACACAAGCATGATGCTGAGGCATGAGAAGTCGTGTTGCAGCACCAGACTAGATGGGGGCTCTGGCTCCTGGCCTGAAATGTTCCTTGATTTATAGGCCCCAGGGCCAGGAAAATCTACCCTGACCCTCCACTTCTTCGGCTTCAGGGTGAACAATATGGAAAACTCCAATGAAAAACAATCGGAGAGCTCTGGATTCACTGAGACGCTCGGTCCTCTTTCTTTGGGAAACTTGTCACTCATCCAGGAATTGGTATCTGGCCAGCTCTAAAGGGTTGCTGAATAATTGTGTTCCTTCCAAGACTTATTTATTTGGAATTGTGTCTATAGCCATCATGAAATTCTTGTCTCTCTCTTCTTCTAGGACCTTCCAATTAGATCTTAAGTTGGTCACCCTCAGAAAGGGCCCCTAACCAGTCACCTGGGATAGTAGCATCTTCATCTCCTCCCCATCTTGTCATCATATAGGAACCTGATAAGATATTCCTGAGTCCTAAACATGGAACCCCAAAGCCTGTAGTTTAACAGAAAGAGCAAATGGTACTTCTGACAGTCAAGGAAAAGGTCTCCAAGAAAATTCTGTTGGCAGAGAAGGAATTAGATGATAAGAACCATTTCCCAATTCCCTTCATGCTTCGCTCTACCCAAATGACTTGAAGAAGTCAAGAAGGAGAATCCTGGTCATGTTTTGATGGAAGAAATGGTAATTACCTCCAGGCAATGCTTTCTATTAGGACCTTTCTAATGGTGACGAGCTTTCCCTGCCAGTTACAGGTGAAGAATTTAAGGGACCAATAAAGATGGCTAGTTCATCACATCTTGGCAAGGATATTCCTGGGCAAGAATATCAATGTGCCCAACTGGCCAGCATATGCACAGATACATGCATACTCTGTGTGTGTGTGTGTGTGTGTCTCACAGAGAGAGAGAGAGACAGAGAGATCCTGGCTTGTACTATTCCTCAAACGTCTTTTTTATTTTCCTAGGAACCTCACGACAACAGCAGTCTCCACAGAGCCACGCGATGGTTGAAGAATGGTGTATGATTTTCAGGGTCCCCTGGGCTGCTGCTACTTTCATAGACACCTTCACAGCCAGGCAGAGGCTCTTTTCAGTTCTTCACAAGGGACTACTAGTAAAGATATTATTTTCCTGTGTTATGCCTTGAACCGGGTTATGTGTTAAGTTCTCTATGGGCATTCATTCAGGTGTCCACAAACAAAGGACTTCAGCTGCTTCAAAAGATTTTACTGGGAACGCCGGCTAGCTATTCATTTCTTCATTGTCTATGGCCAATTTAAAGCTACAGTAGCAGAGCTTAGTAATTGAAACTGAGGCCGAAAACCCCTCATAGTCTAAAGTATTTCTTGCCTGAGTTTTTCTAGAAAAAAAAATACCTACTAACCCATGAATTAACTCATCTTATCCCTTTACAAAAATCTTGTGTCTTGGGAATCATTGTGTTTATTTTATATAGACAAACAAACAAACTGGAAAGAGAAAGATTTGGTATTTGATCTTGGACCCACAGTAGTTAGCCTGGGTCTAGAGCCACAAGGAACTGGGTGACCAATAACTTCAACCACACTAAGTGGTTCATGACAACCTCTCTTCCTGACTCATTGTTTTAGTAACTAGGTGGCTATAACAAAATGCCATTTACTAGGTGACATAGGAACAATAAAAATTACTTTTTCACAGTTTTAGAAAATAGGAATTCCACAATCAAGGTGCTGGCAACTGCGTAGCCCAACAGAGACCTGTTTTCTGGTTTGCAACTCATGTCTTATTGTTGTGTCTTTACAAGGGCAAACTAGAGACTGGCAGATGGATAAACAATCCAAGGACAAGGCATGCTTTGCACAAGGTACTATTCTTCATGTGTAAATTGATAGTTTCCATCTTAAATGTCCCCCAAAGTCCCATTTGTTAAAGACCTGCCTAACAGCCTCTGGATGCTTGGGAGGTGGTAGAACTTTTAGGAGGTAGCCTAGTGGAAGGCAGTTGGGTGACAGGGACATGCCTTTAAAAGTTATATTAGAAATTTGGACCCTTCCACTCTTCACTTTCTGACTACTTGGAGGCAAATAGCTTTGTTACAGCACATATTCTCACCATGAGGTTTTGTTCCATCACAGACCCAACTCCATGGAAACAGACAACTAGGAACTAAAATTCTGAAGTGTGACACAAAAGAAACCCTTCCTCCTTCTAGATCGATCATCTCTGGTATTGTGCCACCATGGCAGAGGCTGATTGACACATGTAAGATTAGAACAGTGTCTCTCACAATGTGAGTGAAATCATGTGTTGATGCTCGTGAAATTGTCGAGCCAACTTCTGGACACTAGGTAACTGATCAGTAAATGTTTATTTTAAAAAGGCACAACGCCTCCAGGAGTTTCGACCTGTCAGAGTGACAACTTACATGGGAAGTGTGACAACTATTGATGCTCTCATATAAAATATTTCATTCCAAAAATGGTGGATCCCTTAAATGTTTCTAACCGATGAGTCATTTAGAGATTCCCAGCTCCAACTCCATGCTTTTTTTATTGCTGTTATGACAACTTACCATAAATTTAATGCTATGAAAAAAGCACAACTGTTTTAGCTTACAGTCCAAGAAGGTAGAGGTGCATTATGAATTGTCCTGTCCAGAGAAAAAGCCTGACCAGTTCAGCAGCAAGACCTGAATTGCCATTTTACAGTAAATGTGTGGGTGATCTCTGAAGCCTGTCTTCTGTTCAACTTCCCAAGGCATTAGAATCCCAGGTGTTGGAAGTATGAGGTAGACAGAAGCAGTAGTCCCCGAGTGTCAAGGTTCCAAGGGAAAAAAAACAAATAGTCCAACTTCTGCGCTGAGTTCATTTCACAGCCTGGGCTGCTCTTCAGAACAAAGCTGAATGTAATGTCAGATGTCCTGGGAACGTTTATGACCCCATCATACAGCCTTCAATATCAAGCTCACCAAAGCACATAGTTCCTCAATCTTTTCCTAGCATTTTCTGAGATAAGCCTGTAGCCCACCTGGGACTTAGAGTCTACACTAAGGTGACTTTGCACAGCAGCAGCCCTGTTCGAGGAGGCACATCTGGATATGGAACATGGCCTCATTGGTCAGCAAATCCATACTGTGCCCAGAGAAGCTTTGATCCAGGACATAGATCTGGATTCAATGGTATCCACCTAGAGGAAGTGATTCTCATGAACTTGGATCCCCACAGCAAATGTAGTTGCCCCAAAAGCATACTTTTCCACCTGCTGTCCTCCTGCCTAGAATGTCTGACTTTCATTCCTTCTCATTGTTTGCTTCTTACTCTTAGCATCTTTTCCTTGGATGATTTCTCCAAACCTTCAGGAATATCAGGTGGCCCCACCTTTGCACCCCCTGCAATAATGTGCATCTTTTTGTGCGTTATCCTTTCTACCTGCTGTCCCCTCAACCCTTGAGTGTACATACCACACTTTCCCCCCATCCCAATGTCTCTAGCACTTTAGTGATGGTCTGACATAGTGTAGACACTCAAGGAAAGTGGGACTAATAAATCAGCGAGTCAAAATGCTGGACCAAGGGAAATGGTGATGTGTAGAGGTTTCCCTGCAGGGGCTATATATACTTTCTGCTTTATGGAGTTAAATGAGGTAAGCCAAATGGCCATTTCTCCAGAGACTACCTGCCAAGGTCAATAGGCACATGGCAAGTTTCTCAACTTCACTAATCATTAAGGAAATGCAAATCAGGGCATGATGAGATACTTCTTAACTGTGATGATACCTCTTACAAGAAAAGAAAAGTCATCCCAAGGGTTAAAGGTAAAATTATCACTGATCCATTCCTACTTCTGGACATATGTCTCAAGAATTGAAAGCAGGCACTCAAATGGGTATTGGCAAATCTATGTTCAGAGAAGCAACCCAAATGTTCATTGTCAGAGGGCTGGATGAATAAAATGGGGTCTGGGAAGACAAGAAGGTATTAACCAGCTTTTCTAAAAGCAGTTTCGTAGGCATGCTACAATGTGAAGTAACTCTGAAGTAAAATAAGCCACATATAAAAGGACAAACGCCATGCAACTCCTTTGAGTGTATGTAAGAACAGAATTCAGAGAGGCAGGAAAGAGAACAATAGTTACTAGACTATGGAGAGTGAACCTTCAGTGGGTGTAGATTTTTATTTGGGAAGACAAAAAGGTTTGGAAATCCATGATGGTGATGGTTGCATAACAGGATAGCTATGCTTAAAACCACTGAATGTTAAAATCTTTCTTTAAGTTGTTAAAAACGTTAATTTAAGTGCATATTATGTAACTACACATATAATGTATATTTTATCCGGATTTATAAAGCAATGAAATACTGTTCTGAGAGGATAAATGCAATGGAGCCTTCCTTGGGATGATGCTTATGGACATGTGAGTGATGCCCTGTGCTGTAGGCATGGTTAGCTCTATATACACACGTAGAAACACTACACTCACAGTTACATATCAAAGCTAATCATCATTGAAGCTCCGGGCCAAACCCTGATCTTCTGGCTCCAAACCAAAAAGGGTCCACGCTGTCAATCTCGGCATGCTGCCTAAATCCCAGGAAAGTCTTTGGGGCAACATCAGCTTATCACTTTCAAAGGAAAGGTGTCTGGTGAGAAAATGTGTTCCTCTCTGCCCAACCTCTGATATAAACCTTGCATTTTGAATCACACCAAGGATGGATTGTTCCGATTCACACGTAGCAAGAGAAATAAGATACGCCTTTTCCTAAATATCGAACATCGACGAAGCAGGAAAACCCTTCCCTCAGAGCAGCAAGCATTAGCAACCAGAGGCAGAGAAGGCCCATAGAGGTCCTTTAGAGGCAGCCTTCCAACCAGTGGAACTTTCCTCCAACTCACAGACCAATGGGAAGTTAGGTGGCTGCCCCAGTGGACATCTTTGGTGGGGGAATGAGAGGACTTTCCAGAAGAGCAAGCCCAGGAGGCGCCACTACCGTGTCTGTGCTGCAGGCTGCTCGGAGCCAGCTGGAGACCTGGGATTCACCAGCAGCTGGTTGTGCAGCCGTGCATGGTGAGCGACACGTTGCCTGTCGTGCTCACATGATGAGTAGAGAAAACAAATCCCTGCTCCTGCCAGCTTCTTAGAAGAGGAAGAAGGCACTCCCGCCTCCCCTACAGAGTTTCGGCAAAACCCAGAAGAATGAGAAATCAGCCCCATAAAGATGAAACCCGTAGAGTCAGCAGGGAAGCTGTATTGAGATCCATCTGTGGGAAGGGCACCACCCTGAGCATCCGGATCTTTCAGCCCATCCTCTTCTTGGATGATTTCACTAAACCTTAAGGAATATAACACACACACACACACACACACACACACACACACACACACACACACACATTTGTGCTCCTTGCAACAATGCACATCTTTTTCATAGAAAATTCTCTCTATCTGCCTCCCCCTGGCCTTCTGAGTCCACGCTCCATACTTTCCTTCATCCTGATGTCCCCAGAAGTCTATCCAGACTGTGAGACACTCTGTTAGCCAGGGTGTTAGGGTGTGGGCAGGGTGCTCGTGGGAATCTGTTTAGGAAATATTAGACTTGAGGCTCACATGAGTTAAGGCACTCATATAAGGTCATAAAATTGGAAAGGAAATGAAGAAGGGAATTCTGGTTTCCTAAATGTTCAAGAGCCCTGTTTTATTTTAGAGGCCAGACTTGGCATCTGATTGAATATCAATTGTGGCATTTACTGACCATGTGATTTAGGAATTTTTTTCTGAGTATTTTTTTTTTTTTTGCACCCTTCTTGCTCTACAAATGAACAAAGTACATCAACATTTAAGAGTGGTTGCTAGGATGCAAGATGGAGGTGGAAGGAGATGTTTATGTAAAGGATCCAGGCTATAGTCTAGTTTGGCTGATAAAAGAACTCTTATAAAAAGCAGAGGTTTAATACCAGCACTCGGGAGGCAGAGGCTCCAAAACCACAGAGAAACCCTGTCTCTAAAAACCAAAATAAATAAATAAATAAATAGCAAAGGTTCAGTATTCATAGGCATAGTGGACATCTAACTTTGAATTTTTGCCTATGTTGTATGACTTTTCCATGGCGGATGTAAACAAACATCTGGTAACCCCTCATAGAAGGTACTAATGACAGACCAAAGAAACAATTTCAACCAAATAAAATGTGGGAAGCTACTAAATTTATTGTGGATACTCACAGGAGGTCAGTCAGAGGCAGCTGCATCATCAAAAAGCCCAACCAGAATGGGTGACAACTCAAAAATACTGTCACTCCAGTTTTCTGGAACTTAAAGGCAGCTTCAGGACAGGCTATCCACTCTCTCAGTGATCATCTGTTGCTTCTATAACTCTGGGAAGGGACCTTGAGAGTCTTCTAAGATTCACAAACTTCTGGAGTCTCCTGAGCTCCTGTCTTCCCACCAAGATGGAATGCTTCAATATACAGGATGTGGTCATACAACATCCTGTCTGTTGTTAAAAATCTCTCCCTGTATTCATGCTTTGTGGAATTTCAATGACACACGTTCCCTTTTATCTACAAAGAGCAGACATGAAGTCAGGTTTCAAGTCTTCCAGCAGGTGCTGTGGTGGCCAAAGAGACTAAAAAACTCACTGATGAATCACGTGGATTCGGGGAGAGAAAGGCACACACCTCCAGGAAATCTGGCACGGAGCAGGTGTGGGGCACAAATGGTATGAAAATGGGAATAAATGCAAGGTTGGCATGAGGCTGTGTTTTTATGGAGACAGGTGGTTGGGCTGTTCTTTCTCCATTTACCAAACCTTTTAAGGGAAGGTTCTGGAACTGAGGCCAGAGCCTAATTGGGATTTCATTGGATGCTCCCAGTCTCTTTTGGCTGGCTCCCTCTGCTGACACAGTCACAGAAGCCAAATTCCCAGGTCATGCAAGCATAAGTAAAGACAGGCCAATGGCTGACTTCTCAATTACTCAACTACAACTGACCAAGCATTGTCATCTCAGTAAGTGACAGAGGGACTTAAGGACAGTAATTGCATAGGTTCTCCATGGTTACCACTTCAGGTTTAGCTGTACTCCCTTTCCAGTTGAACAAGGGTTCCGACTAAAGCCAGAGTCACAGGGTGCCCCTGGACTGACCTTGGATAAGCAATAACTCCTAAAAGGACACCTGCTAGGAGACCTGTCACTTCTGAGTAGGGTATAAAAGCATCATTTCTTCAGTCTCTTGGCCCCCGGCAGTTTGACAATGAGAGAGAGAAGCCTTCTTGACACAAGGTAGTATCGGCCAGAAAGTGAAGGCGAAAGTCACGAACAAGGCAACACCAGTTTGGAGTTATGATTAATAGGGTGTTATTTATTTAAAGGGGAAAAACTTACAGATCACAATCCCAGACAACAGCCATCTGCGCAACCAGGAAGGGAGTCTCGTCTCCAGCGGAGCCGTAAGAGAAGAGAGCGAGCAGAGGAAATAGCCGCTTTTTTAAAGGGAGTGAGACCACGCCCCAATGGGCTGGTATCACAGCAGCTATTGGTTGGAGGGGCGGAAAGACCTCCCGCAACACCTCCCCCTTTTATTTAAGTAAGAGAGTTCTAAACCTACTATGAAATTATATACAATAAGTACAAATATCCTATTCTAACTAGCTTAGGTCTTGTATAATAAATAACTTGGCCAAGTCGTGAGAAAAAGGTAACTACATTTATATAGTCTTCAACCCCATCAAAGATCTGAGAAGGGAAATAATGTTAACTGGGTAATTAGGAAGTTCAGTAAAACAACTTCCAAAACATGCAACAAATCACAGAGACAACTAGCTACCTGGGCAATCACCCAAAGTCATGTTTGCAGCATTGAAGCAACCAACTTTGGCTAAGGCCTAACATAACTGACATACCATTTTCAAAGGCAAGCAACT